>NC_134468.1:16577711-16661465 GCF_964194025.1 Convolutriloba macropyga
AAACAATTTTTCTCAAAAAAAATTTTTTGCTCAAAACTAATTGTTTTGAGGAAAAAGATTCATTTTTTTTACAAAAATGTTTTTTTCTGTAAATTTTAATTGTTAGCAAGACTTAAAATAATCAATCATTGCTGCGAAAACTGGTTTAAAAAAAAATTGAGCCTTAATAACTTTGTGCTTTCGTCAAGTGTGTTGTACCCGATATACTATATCGGCTGGCTGCCTCTTTTGTTGTTTCATTCTTTCTTTGTGATGATTCAACCTAAAAAAGGTCACAGCTGCCAGTTTTGAATTACTGATAAAAAGCAGCAGGAGAAATTTGAAGTGATGTTGCAAACGAAACGTGAGTCTCAAAATAGAGACAAATTCATTTCGAAATGAATTGAAAATAGGAAACATTTACTTTGAAACTACTTTCCAATTTTACATTCAATGAATTTTTGTGTTATACTTGAACGATAACGCAAGAATCTTTTTCTGAAAAAGTGTTTTAAAACTTTTAGAATCTAATCGCATTGTGTTTTTATTTTGAGAAACTTCTGATCAATTTTTTGTTCCTTCTTTATCTGCCGCGTTTTTTCGTAAGCTATTTAATTGATCACTATTTAACCCTTCAGCTTGTCCGTTTTAGACCTCTACAAGTGTAATAAAACAAAGTTCAACATTACATGGCCATTGCTCGAAAAATCGAGTATGTGTACTCGATTTGTGATTTGTAGGCCCTTTTTAGGGCCTATTTTTTAAGATCAGATAAGTAAGCGTTTTTGAAAAGGAGTGAAACTAGTCTAGTTTAGTTCAAATTTGATTCAAAATTGGATATACGAGCTCCACATTTTGGCAGAGCGCGTTTTTGGTGTTAACGTGAAAACATGGGAAAATTTTTTGCCACTCATACTTTTCCACGAAACTTCATTGTCATCGTTTCGTTTTACGTGATGAAAATTCATAGTCAAAAAGAGTATCTGAATCGTGTAAAAGTTGAACGCGTTTTTGTCACTCGATTCAACAAAACGCAAAACGTACAGAAATTTGCTTTTTCGGACACTGGGCACGTAATGTGTTAGTTATGTATCAAAATTATTTCTAGTTCCTTAAGTCTGAGTTTGAACTAAATAGGAGATGGTTATATATTTAATACTCGTCAACTTTCAAAAAAACAAACGGTAGCCACGGCCGCTCAAACAGCACTTCGCTACCTAGTTAGCTTCTACAATACCGCTTTTTATTACTTATTAGGTAATTGGTACATAATTTGAAATATCAGTTGTGCAGGCTGTGCTCTATTGTTACAAACATCTAGTGATACCAAATTTGTACGTGTAATTAACTCAATCATATCAAAGATTGTTTCCAATTTGCATTTTCAAGCATGCTAAAAGTAAACCGCAAATAGACAAATTTAATCCTATTATATGCTACGTAAGTTTCAGTCGATTCCGATGGAAGTACATCTAATTCGGTTCCAGTCGATGATCACTGGGAAATTATTTATGAGATCTTACTGGTATTGTCTGAATAAAAATTTACAGCAAAAGTTATCCGAAAAAAAAATTCATTAGAAAAAATGAGTAATGAACACGAAGTATACGTATTATCGTTAATATCTGCTATCAAGTTGATAGCAATTTATAAGTGTTACTTAACTAGCCCAGATTAGTTAATTATTTTCTTCTGAAAACTAAAATTTATTGATGAGAAATAAACCTAGTCTCTTCAACTATAATATCCGTACTTTCCATAATTTTTTATTAAAAGAATTTATTATTTTTGCTGAACAAGTCAATTTAGTCATCATATAACAATGTTTTTTAATTTTTTATTCAGTGTTTTGATTCTAGATTTTTTGAACGCATACTGAGAGTAATAGAAGCGTTTATAAGAATTGAATTTTTGCAGCCAGCTAATTTTGCGACAAAACTCATCATATTAATAGTAATTTACTGTTTGCATGGGAAATAAGTGCACTGACGTTAAGAAATTACTTCTACTAAATCGATTCAAATTTCATTCACAACACATTGCTTTGATCATCGTAGCCAATGTTCGTTCATTTCCCTGTTTCTATTCTTGATAGAAAGATTTTTTGGCTCAATTTAGGAAAAATAGATGTGCATTTGAGGTTTGAACGCTAGCAAATAGATAGTATGAGACCAAATAAATTAATTTGGTCTGTTTTATTTTGTTATCAGAACACATTTTTTAAGTTGAAAAAAAATTGATGAAAATTTTTTTCGCACAAAAACTCTAAGCTAAGCAACGTGTTACAAAATTTTTTGCCTTGACGAATTAATTAGCTTGTATCTAGTTTTTGGGATTCATAATAAGCTTGTATCTAGTTTTTGGGATATTCATTGTGGTACAAGATGAAGGAATTGACGAAACAACGTCCCATAGACTTCTCGTCTCATAGACAATACGAAATGAAAACGAGCTCGATGCCCCTTTTCTACAGCAGATTAGCAAAAGCTTCGTAAACAGTGTTTTGTTTCATACTTTACTACTTCGAGTCCTTTATTTGTGGACAGATCGATGGCAAAAGAAATCAACTCATCAGTTTCATTCAAGAGGAAAACTCTTACCAAAAAAGTTTTTTTTTCACTGTAAAAAATAACTTATTAAACATTACCTAACAAGTTTTCAAATCTAAGGGAATCATTAATTAGGCCTTGAGAACCAAGCCGCAGCGACTAAAAAATGCTATACAGCCTGGTCTTGTGTCTCAAAGAGAAATTTTTTCAAAACTCAATTCATTTTTTTTAAAGGGGGATGCCCCCAAAGGCCAGGTCCTAATTATTAAGACAGATAAAAAACGAACTTAAATTCCTACCAAAAATTTTTGAAAAATCATCAGACGCTATTTTCTAATTCTGTCCTAAATTGTGAAAAAAATTGTTCATTTTAATCTCACTCATAGAATTTTCGAATAAATTTTCAATTCTTCTTTTATCTAACCTAATAAATATATTGTATAGTATTTTGAACCCTACAAAGATTAATTTTCTGTTGTTTCCATTAAGTTTACATGCCGATGCCAGTTCCTTCACTCTTCGGTCGCTTGAAATTGGCTTTTCCAATTCTTCTTGTGTGAGGAAAAATTTTACGGTATCTTTTTGATAATTCTGTGTAAGTACTCGTGCTAACAAATTAGATAGTTCGTAAAGATGTAGTTCACAAACTGATTTTATCTGGTTTTCATTTCTTGTGCTTCTAACTTCTCCACTTGGTTGAGCCAAGTTTATTTTAGAGAGAAAATTTAGTTTTACTTGTAATGGCTCAGTTATTGTTCTATTTGCTACTCCGTAGATCAAGACGCCATATTGATAGAGCGGTTGTTTGTACTGTTTAAAAATTTTGAGTAAAAGTTTTAAATTGAGTTGAGCTCTTCCATCGTACTAAACGCTGATGAAACTCTGTTGTTTCATGACTAAACTCTGTTGTTTCATAATTTGCTCGTAATCTCACCAGATAGCGAAAAACGATATCCTCACTGACACTTTTTACTTATAAATGTTTTCTGTCTTCTAGCTATTCAAAGTTAACTTTTTTCTTTCCATCCTTTCTACACAATTCTTATTTTGATTCAGATTTCTCAAATGTTTTGAATAATTTGGTATCTTGGGCAATTAGCACATCTCGGCTTTTTCCAGGCACGTCTGGTAGATTGTTGATATAGATTGTAAAAAACTGAATTCAATGCATTCTCTCATGTAAAAAAACTTTTAAACAAGCTTAAATTTTTTCGTCTAAATTGTTTCTAACTTCAAGAGTGAGACTGGATACTCAAGCTCTTGATAGATATATTAGTGCGCAATGTTCCTCGACGTTTTCGCTTCAAAGATAAGATATTATTTGTCAATAGGTAGCCTAATAACCTATTCTATATTATTGTTCTGAAATGTTTTTGTTGACAGTTCTTGTGTTTATATGGGTTTTTAATTATTGATCACAATTTCATCATTTTTGTTAGCCAATTTCTAGCCGGTTAAATTCTGGCCAATTTCAAAAAAATCGGGAAAAAATTTGCATCAATGCACCGGTTAAATTTTGATGCGTCACACGCCACAGGTTTAATAGATTTTGAAAAAGAAATGGAAAGGCCTATTTTATCACAGGAATTTTTGTGTTTTAGAATCTGTGTTGTTTTGAGCACTTCACTTGTAATTGTTTCGGAAAGAAAAAAGAATTGACCTTTGTTTTTTACATTAGAATAAAAACCACAGGATCCCATTTTCCTGGCGAGGTTAGGTCCTATTCCAAAGAAAAAGGTCGTTCAATTCGTCTACTACAATTTTTACTTGGTCATTTCATGTGAAATCTTCCTCTTTCCGTTGTGCCCTTTAACTATAATTTTTTTGAAGAAATGCTTGGTTTGGTGCTTTTTTTTGTCAAATAAGCTTTCCTAGGAGAAACTAAGGAAAAGGTTTGGACAAAAAAACAAGGTCACTTAGAGAAGCCGAGAATTTTCCACTGAAAAGTGTTGTGTTTTACTTTCCTTGAGTTAACATTTCGCAAAAAATCCTATCCCTTTTTTGAGCCTTATCCCTTTTTTGGCTGGTTGAGAACGTTCTTTCAACTCTTCGACGGGAGGATTGTAAAATTTTACAGGTTAAAAACCAATGTCTAATAGCTCAGACTGCAAACTCAACTCCAATAAAGATTCCAGAAGCCCCATTAGGAACTAGAGAAGAGTTTTGTTGTACAAATTATGGGTTAATTTTGAACAATTAGCAAACCTTAATTATGAATGATCAAATTTACTGCGGTAATAAGTTCTTATTTTGCAATAGCAGTTTTGTAAATTTTCTTCATGAAATAGCGGCTTCTAGTGAGATCAATTTTTGCAGCTTAATAACTTGGTTTTGAAGATTGTTTCCTATTTCGAATGTTAAAGTTTTTAAAAGAAGAGTACATTTAGATGTGTTCAATCTATTAAATGTTACTTAAGTCGCTGTCCATTACGTCGGAACTACCTTTTATTCGGTACCAACAGATGTGTTCAATCAAAACAAGCATTGTTTATAACATGGTTTAGCAAAATGGGAAAATGTAGCAGGCTCTATCTGAACTTATGCATGAGATATTAATGTCATTGTTTGAATTTGACATTAAAATTAGCATCGTTAAATAAAAAATCTGCAATTTTCAATACTTTTTTTACTGTGAAAGAACTCGATATCTTTTCGAAACAGATCAATTTTAACACCATACAGAAATGTTTGTTGCCTTTTATTTCAATATTTATTGGTTTAGGTTTATAGGCCGCATATTGATAACAACAAATGCGTAATTTAGATATATTTTTTTGCAATTGGCTACTTCTGTGTAAAAAAATTCAATTTCATTAGAAAAAAGTGCTCTGAAAAAAATTTTGGCGATGTACTTGTCGTAAATTGCACAAAAAACTGAAAAAAACTTCAGACTCGATTCCTAAAAACGCTAACCTAAACATCGTGTAGCAAACAAATTTTGTTGCCTGTAAAATCTAACCAATCTAGTCGAGTTTATTCGATGCATAATTAGAAATTGAATATTGGAATGCTAGCAGTATACATAACAAACTGCCGAATTATGTTCTCTGACATAATTCTTTTTAAAATGAGAAGCTACTCAATAAATTTTTTCACAGCAGATCAACGTAAGAATTGTAAACGTAGTTTCCTGTTTTCCACTTTTAGTCCACAGCTTTTGCTGAAAGACAAAATTTAAGGCAAAAAATCTCCTCAACAGAACAACTTAAGCAGCTTAAATCTTTGAACATTCAGCTTTTAGAAAAATAGTCAAAAAACATCCAGCGGAGATAGAATTAGAAATAAAAATGTCTTTTCTGCTATATATCTGAGCAGCAATTTTCTTTGATTTCTATTTAGAAATCAAATGCTTGAAGTGATTCATAATTAGACTTCAAATAGCAATGTTTGTTGCTTTCTATTCAGCTACGGTAAAACAAAAATTTTCGGAAACGTAAAAAGGATAATTGATGGGCTTTTTAACTTTTTGATGTCAGGTAGTTATAAGCTACATCTGTGCCAAACAATTGTTTTATCAATGTTAATAATAACGAGAACTCTGGTGCAAAAATTGTCTTTTTTAATTACAAAAAGAGCTCAAAATAAATTCTCTCAAAAGATGTACTTAAGCATTGTAAAATGGTCTTTTCTACAAATCAATAAAAACTTTTCAAATAGGAAACATTGAAATCAAAATAAGAATCCGACCAATATCCGTTAATGCTCTTCATTACACTGAGCCGCATGTGCTTTTGATACAAATGCCAAGCAAACTGTTACAATTTTTTGTCCCAGAAAAGCAAATATATTGTAACTGCAAGGCAGTAAGGCAATACAAATGTTTGCCGGTCTTTTTGTCAGTATCTTGCAGTTCATTTTTGGACATAAAAAATTAATACAAGATATATCGTTTTAATTTGAAGTATTTTGATTTTCCCTGCTAAAAATTGGTTACTTGTGTGACAAAAATTATGTTTTTATTCATTTAAATATGGAATTGGAACTTTTTACTCAAAAAAACTTTAGGTTTTTCGGAAAAGATAAATCTAAGCATCTTAATTTTTGCAATTCTTAAGATGAAAAGTGACTTCAAAATTAACGCGAAAAAACATTCATGTATGCGTATCTTGAATATAGAAAACTTTTGCTGATAATTCATTTTTTAATGGCTCCGACACTTTTTTCTCTGATTTTTTTTGACTTTGCTGTTTCTGACTGTTGTTTTTTTGTAACTTTGTTTTGCAGTCGTAAATTGTTGAGAGTTCTCATAAGTTTCAAATCGAAATTTGAATGAATGATGTTTCTTGAAGCAGTCAGTTTATAGCGCATAGTTTTAAGTTTTTGCTATTATTCGTTTTCAAAAATTTTTCATTCTTTTTGGTTTTTGTTGTTCTAGACAACTTGTAACTTATTCTCATTACTGAGAGGTCCTATTCAGTTCCATGTAATTCAAAAATTAACATGTCCATTGATATCATATCGTAACTGTTTTTTTGTTTGGTGAACGATTTGCTTTTTTTATAAAAGTTTTAAGTGGCCAATATTTGTGATTCTTTTTCAGATTTTTTATAGCATATTCGCGTAATAACAGATCCCAATGATTTTCAAATAAGTGAACTGATTTTATCGTTTAGTAAAACTTTAGCTGATTTAGTAAAAATTACAATTGAAATAAGAGAAACAAAATTCACATAAATGCTTTTTATACAACTTTAGTTCGTTTTTTGGCTTAGTCTATGCAAATCCAGGTTCTTTGGTAATGATTTTTTAGTAAAACTATAAAGAATTGTTTCGTTGAAGGGTAAGGGTTTTTAAAACATTTAAAATTATGAAACGTTTTTAAAAATGTTACTGGTTTTTTTTATATTTTTGCCGCATTATTTCTGTTCGTCGGCTTTTTACCTAGTCCCATTAAGGAAAAGTCCCATCTGCCGTGTAGTTACGAAAAAGTAAGTCTGTGAAGCTAAGGCTTTATCTGATTGCATTTTGACGTTGTTACTAGGTGCTTTTATATTTAGATATTAAATTTTTGCTGTGAAATTTTAGTTTTTGCTGATTTTGTTGTTTATTTTTTTCTCGCAGTCTTTTTAATGGCGGATCGTTTGAGCGCTGCAATGAGGGTTTGAGCGCTGCATAGCGTTATTTAATTCAATTAGTATTTTAGGTATGCAAAAATTTATTTAACTCAAACTTCTATTTTTGATTATCTCTTCATTTGGTTGATAATTAAGTTAGAAATGTAGATGAGCCCGGGTCGGAACACCATGTGCAAACGCACATTAACGAGCCTCCTTGTATCAATTCACTGGAATTGAGCTCTCTGAAACATAAATTTTGTCTTATATGGAAAAGAACTGAAGAAAATTTTATAACATTGGAAATTAAGCATCTTAAATTTTTCTCTTTTTTTTCCAGATCAAGGAACGATTTTAAGACTCAGTGAGAGATCTCAAAACTGAAGGAACAATATTCATTTTCATTATATTCTATAACCATTATAAAATGCTTTCTTTTTTATTGTGCCTTATTAGCTTTTTTTACAGTTGCCTAAGAAAAGTCTGAGATTTTCATCCCGAAAAAGCAAATACATTTGTACTTAAAGACTGTGAAACGATTTCAATGTTGGATGTATTCTATTTCACTAATTAACATTTTCCAAATCGGCCCGTTGTAAAAACAGTTTGTGAAGAAGTTTTTATCAACTCGATTCATGATTAGATGATACGCAAAAAATAGATAATACAAACATGATCTTCATTTTCAGCTCTCATCATGAGCTAAATTATCTTTTGTTCACGTCGCCAGATTTCACACACAGATGTTTCCTCAAAGCTGTCAATCTGAGCAGCATATGTAACCCTGCCTTTCAATTGGAAGTTCGAGCTGATATAATATAAACCAACTTCATAATATCCTCAAACATTTTTGGAAGCACTATCAATTTTTTGTGAATTTGAAAAGGGGGAATTTGGATCATTAAAATGCACCCAATCTCAGTAACTGCATTTCTACTTCTGTTATTTGCTCATAGCAGTAAGTTGGACATTTCACCAGCTCATGGGCTGTTTATTTTTTAAACGTTGTTTAGATTATGCAGATGATCAGCATGTGCGAAAGTGTCCCCCGCGAGATATCTTTAATCAATCTTTTTGCCCAGGCTTATTATAGTAAATATTATGATGGTTAAATCTATATGTTGCCAGAAGTTTATGCAGAAAAAATGTTTAACGGTAGTGGGCGGGACAGTTTCTCACGCTATTTGAGTTAATTCGTTTCTTTTTGTTTGGAGGAAACATGTAAATTAAAATTATAACCGATAGGATAAACACTTAAATGCTAAAAGTATCAAATTACAAATCACCATGCGTTTTTTTATTGTGAATTAAATGTAATGATCACACTGAGGCTGATCGTGTGTGCTTCTAGATATGAAAAAAGGTTTAAAAGAACCAATATGTTTATTGTGAGGTGTTTTTCTACACTGCTTTCTTTTAGCCTCTCAAACAGAATGTCGTGATGGATGGACCACAATATCAGGTAATTAATTCATTCCTTTTTTCTGCAGCGTTGTAATTTTTGTATTTCAAGAGATACAGGCAGAGGTCTCTGATAGCTGAGGAGAAATATTTGAGCTTCACATGCCAACGATTCATAGCTCAATACCCTACCTCCTTGAAGCTGTCTGTGCGAAGATTACCTCTGTTTAACCTTAGCTCCAGGTTCACAACAACCTGAACAATGTCGGCTGGCGGCTGCGATGGTGGCTGTTCGCACGTAAAAAATTTCAGAAGCAAAAAAGTGATCAAAGGTCACCAAAAAAACCAATGCCAATCATAAAATGAACATAAAACGAAAAAAATAGCTGTTGCGTTAATTCTCCCCTTCAATACTTAGAAACCATTTATTAACATTTTGTCAGAGTTGGAAATTCGATGTTTTTTTAATACCGAAGATGACATCACGGGGATGGTGATCTAGAACACCCTCTCCGTGAGTTCTTCTGCAGCTGCGTTCAAAATTACTTAGTCTGGAAGCAAGAAGAATGCAAGAAAGTCTGAACAAAAACGCCTGGGTTGCAGTTTTAGCACGAAATGATGTATAAATTGCAAAAATTAATGGGGACAAACTTTATCTCAAAGAGCCTGCAGGTTTAGTGGTGAATGCCGCGAAAGAGGTGAATTTTCAAGGATTGCGGTCAGTTTAGAGTTGAAGTGAAATTTTGCTGAATTTGCGGTTTTTAGAAGTCAAATTTTGTTTTTTTTTCACCGTACCCAACACCAATATTCTTACACTTCACAGCAATTTTATAGTGTTGAAGCGTCAACCCACAAAGTCTGGTGAACGGTCTGGACATACCAATTCTTCTCCGGAATTTCAACTCCCAGCCAGGTTATATGGAATAGATGTTGATGTTATTTTCAGGTGCTGATGATGCCAAGTGTTACAAGTTGATCAAAGAGTCATCTGATAAAGTGCACATTGATGACTTCTTTGTGAAATATTGTGATGCACTAACAGAATGCACTCTGCAGGGAGGATTCCTGGCCAGACCACGAACTGTCCCTCAACTAGTGAGTCTTGTTCATGTTATGCAACGACTTCTTTTCGATCATCAAAACTGTAGCGATTTGATTACATATAAAATTTCTACAATTTAAAATATTTGTTAAAAAACAAAGCGGTTATCGCCTGTTTTATTTTATTTTTGTTATTACTCTGTTACTGAGAAACCATAACAAAATTAAAAAAAAAACATAAATAAAACTCATTTATGTTGTTTTAATGTTGCCAGAAAAAGAGCTATAAGAGCTGACTTCCAAAGAGCTATAAAGCTACAATAACAAATCAAATAAAGCAAACACAGCTGGATGGACCCAGAACGAGCCATTGAAATGTTTATCCGCAGAACAGTATTTTGCATCGCAACGTCAACAATAACAGCTATCGCCTAATCTAGTTTTTTTCTAATATCCTATCCGCCAAAAAGACCTAAAATCATTTTTGTATGTTATTGGCTCCTTGCATAATTTTGAAGTTTTTTATTTGTTTGCTTAATTTTAGCAATCGATTGAGAATTATTTGGTGCAGAATTTCGCGAGTGACTTCAAAAATGGACACACTATTCTTCCGAATGGAATTTGGTTGGGATACAAAAGAGCTGCTTTCCCCGTTGGAGATCTCGACTATCACCAAGTAAAGTTCAAGTCACGTTATCATACCAAATCCTTCGAGTTAATTGTCATAATTCAAATAATTTTTTAAATCATTAAGAAATTTTAAAACTGACCATTTGCAGATCTACTATAGGTAGTGTGCAATCCTACGAAAAACATCGCGCTAAAAACACATCCGTTCTACTTTTCCATCAGCATTTCTTGGGCTGCTCGGGGGCTATGGAATAGACCCCCACACTTTAATTGTTCTGGTCAGGACGGAACACACGTCTGGTGAACGTACGAAAGTCTGGAGAACGCAAGAAGATCTGGGCATAATAACTTTCCGTCTAGTTCGTTCTCGACATAGACACTTTCCGTACTGGACATACCGGTTTCAAATTGTTGTTCCGACCCCTCTTGAGGGGGTAGTAACTATATACTCAAATGGGTTTTTTTTTGTTCAGACAATTTTGGCCGATCGATATATTCATCGTAGAGAGTTGAGACTGGTATCACTAGAAAGCTTGCCCAAAGTAGAATATGGAATTAAACAGCTTTTTTTATTTTCGTATTTTACAGGGAGTTATCGAGGTTTAAACTTTTGAGAAAACATACTGAATTCCGTTGATTTTATTCACATTTTCCAGAAATTTGACTAAAATTTCGCAAATTTCGCTAAAATTTATAAACGTTTTTTTAAGAAAGTGTTGTTGATTTTATTTTTAAAGACAAATGTCGGCTGTTTTTATTTAATTTTTGTGTCAAAAAAGCTGGCTAAAAATTTCAAAATTCAATATTTTTATCAAAAACAGCACGAATTAAGTTTCTTTAGTCTACTTTGATTATATTTGCAGGAAGTACACACCCAAAAACTACTAACACAATCTTTGTAGACTCAAAAAGGGGCTATTATAACTTCAACTTCCGTTGCGAGTGTTCCTTAATTAAAATTTTGCCGTTTGCTAACTATACTCGTTGATTATCAAAAACGCAGCATTTATTTTTGATTTTTATCTAATAAAATATCTATATCTGTTACATTCGAAAAATTAAATGTTAGAAAAAATAATGGAGCAACAGAATTAGCAGAGCTAGTTTTGGATCAATCTCGGACTGTTAGAATCCAAAGCAAATTCGGATTGTAATACATCGGTCTTTTTTATTAAAAAACTTTACATTTTTATATAATAATTTAATAACAGAACATTTCTAATCAAAGGTCACTGGGTGATAGGTCCAATTCAACTCCTAACTTACTGCACCTAGTTTATTACTTGAAATCTTATTGCCGTTTTGACTTTTAAAAATATTAGACTTTTGTGTAAATAAGGGCTTTTTGAACTTTGCGTGCTCTTTTCTTGTAATTTGGTCAACTTATATCTTAGTGTCAGCACTAAAAGAATGCTCCCTTTTTCCACTGAAATCGAACTTAACCTTTATTGCGGTTTTACACCATAAGTTATGTTTTTCTGTCTTTGATACCACTAGATTTCACATTTTTTATTTTCAGGTGTTTGCCCATTTTTCACGTTTTCTAGTTTTCTCACATTATCACGTTATTGTAGGGTCATATATCACATTATTGAATATTAAAAAAGCACAGTGGATAATATTAAAATTTGTAAAGATATAGACTTGGGTTTTATCCGTTTCGACAATATTTTCTTGAAGAATTTAATTGATTTTCTTAATTTTGTCTTTAACTGTCGTTTTCATTTTGTCTGTTCAGTCGTATGAAATTTCCTGCACAATGACTGGGTTTCATTGGTTTTTTAAAGAAAAATAAATGGGCCGATATTCTGATATCAGTTGATAGTTGATGGCTTTCATGTCTTTGAAAATAATTGTTTTCCAAAATAAAAGAAACATTTTTAAATTCGCAATTTCGTTTCTTCTATTGTCTGTTTGTTACATAGTCGCGTTAATTACAGGCCAAATATGACAATTTTGCTGTCACGGGAAGGTGTAAAAGGGATTGGTTACACAAAATCTATTGTTTTCAAAGAATTCTTTTGGACTTTACTGGCTTCGACACGGGTTTTTCATAAAATAAAGTATTTTTTTCCTTTTTGCCATATTTTTTGTTCTTTTTGTAGACGTAAGATATATTCTGGATAAATGCAGGTCTCAATGGCTTCCTTTCGAAGGATAAATGCAACTATTTAACTATTTCATTTTCTAATTAATGGCTTTCATGTGGGAAATATTTTTTTTCGAAAAAAAAATTATTATTTATTTTTGAATTTTCTTTTTTGTCTACTTGTTTCCTGGTTTCATTATTGAGAGGTCATAATAATTTATCGGTGTTTGCAAAAATGCAATCGAACATAAATTGAGTGCCAAAGTATGGCTTTACGGCTTCGAAAGCGTTTTCTGGCAAAACTTAACTGATTTTTTGTTTGTTGTCTATTTGTTAATCTTTATTTAACCGCATAAAAATTGATTACAGAAAGTTCTTAATGCGCATAATTAGAAACACTGGTAATTGTAAATCTATGGGACATTTTAAATGATTTCTAATGGTTTTTGTTACTTTGAAATTAATTGTTTTTTTTTAAAAAAGAGAATTTTCAAATTCTTTATTTTTCTTCTTTATTGTCTAACTGTTACCAGGCCTTATTATGGACTGGTCCCATATCTTTTCTGGTGATTAACAAGTTTTTTTTCAGTTAAGTTTTATCTGACGCTATTTCGACTTTATTATTGAATTTTGTTTTTTAAAACGGACATAAATTTTTTGATGTAATTAATGTTTGCTGTTGTTGTTATTTGATTTTGCTGTTCGTCTTTACTCGCTTTCTTAATATTGGCATATCTCATCAACCTAATGTATTATTTTGTACTCCACTGAGTGATTTGCTTTGGAGGATATCTTTTCGTTCATACACCAATTTTGTTTTGAAAAATACTTGATTTTTTGGGTTGTCCATCTGTTGCTCATTTTGTAGACAATTATGCCAAAATTTTGGATGAGCGGGGTCGGAACCTTATGTGCGATCGCACATTACCGAGCCGCCTTTTTGGTTTTCCGACTCAAAATAGTGTCATTATTGCCAGTTCCAATTGTTTAGGACGTGAGACCTTCACGTATTGACCCCTTTGAGTACTATGATGTGTACATAGACTGCCCCAAAGAGATGATGAATGAAGAACTCTGGAGGAACAGTTCTCGCAGCCCACAACCAGATGACAAACCAAGGAATACGGGTAACTCTAGAGAAATTGCACGAAAATAGGACTAGTGTTCCGTTTCTATTAGGGAAGAAGAAGTTGTTTTTCATAAGCATGTATGAAAAAAAAGTCTTTGAATCATTATCCAACGATATTATTGCCAAACAGTTTGAAATTTGGTGGAAATCGATTAAAGTTTGTTTTTGTTTTTATGACTATCTAAGAAAAACTTGAGTAGTAATTGTAATACTTCTGCAACAGTTTCCAACTTTTTTCGTTATTTGTCAAGTCTGCGGATGGGCTTTGTTAAAAATGTTTGTTTGACGATTTAATTCCTTTTTGTTTGTTGCAGATCCCTTTTTGATCGACGAGCGGTGTGTCGTGAAGAAAAAGATTGGAGACAACAAGATCCGAGGCACCGACGACTTCGACTGCGAGGACGGCATGATACACGCCACATTCTGCGAAAGTTTGTACCTATTGTATGTCTCTAGTTGAGGCACTCACTTATGAACACACTATTTTTGATCAAAAATGGCACCAAGTAGCTATGATCAACCCCAATGAGTTATGAATTTTTTTTGGCCTTAATTAGGATGCTTCACCGTATAATTTTTTCTGTACTGACAGCTTATGCGACTCAAGGCCATCTTACTAGCAATAGTAGAAAGAATTTGCGAATCTTTTCATAAGTCAGCTTCTAAGCCCATTGATTGTTGATACGATTATTAAGAACCGCAAGAACGCACACTAACTTTGAATGAGCCCCAAAGTTATCTTTTTTTTTGTATTTTCAATAAATTTTTCAATCGACTCTTAAACCAATTACTCATAAATGGCTGTTCAGTGATCCACACAATCTCGCTTTGTATTTTTACTAAGAACACCACTAATTTACGTTTCTTCGTACTAGGAAACCGTTTTTAACCCTCATGTTCCGTCGTTTCTTCTAGTACACCTGTTTTCATGCATAGAATTTTTTTCCAAATTTATTTTACTCTTGGGATTCTATTAGCTTCAAATTTATCTCATTAAGATCCCCTTTGTCTCTAATTCGTCTTAGGATTCTTACAGTTTCTATGTTCGCATTGTGGAGATTGCGGACTGGCACATACTTAGCGTCAGCAGCAATTCTCAGCTTGTTCCTTATTAGGATTTCTGGCACGATTTCCGTTATTTTCCTACGTCAAAAATAGGATATTGGCAAGATTTTTGGGAGTCAAAGCACATGGTAAGCTGCAACAGGCGAAGTCTTTTTATCGTTGCAAAAACGTCCTAGAAGAAATAATGATAGAGCTCCGATTTCTTTTCCACTTATGTCTAACAACAACATTCTTGTCCCACATTTAATTTTTTGCTGTCACTCTTTTCAGCATGAGAAAAAACAAACAATATCAAAGGCTATAAAAAGCTGTAGAAAGATTTTTCAAATACTCTGAAGACATTTTCTTGTTTTATGTTCATTAAATCTTTAAAGAATCTTATCAACTTTTACAAGGGAATCTTGGTAATCAGGTTTGTGGCAATATGATTCAAAATGTCGAGAGATGTTAAGATGAAGCATGTCTTATTAAAAAGTATCAAATTTTATTTCAAAGTGTAGGACAATGATAATGACCAGCACACCAGTACTTAAAACTAAAGCGGAGATAAATAAAAATCTCATTATTGATTTTTACGTTTCAGTCTGCCTCGGCCAAGCTTAATATGACTCCCGATGTAGCTGAGAGGACGTCGCTGACAAGAAGTATCACATGCATCATACCAAAAAACTATCCTTGAAATATCTGGTGTTCGATTGAGATGCTTGATAGACATTTAATAATTACCTGAAGAACTTGTATTAGGGTACCAATACAGTACTTAATACAACTTAGTGAAAGTGGGGATGGGTATTCTGACGGGACTTTGATGGGCGCTCTCACATATGACGAAAAATATATATTTCGACAAATTATACTCAACAAAGTTAATCTATCCGTTTTAACCTTCGAGATCAAATACTATGTTTAAAAATCCCAAATTTTGTCTCAGAGATTAAGATTTTAAAATTTTCACAAAAGACTCTTGAATTTAGCACGATATTTCTCTACAAGTACATATGAGTTATTTTTTTGAGATTCTACTCAAAGATCTTTTTATAAAACGTCTTAAAAATAATGAATTCCATTAAATCAGTGAAATAGTTTTACCCACGTAAAAAATTCAAATTAAACGCATTTCTGTGCGGGGGACAAGTTAATTAATAGTTTTAAAAAATTATAAAACTAATAAAAGTATTTAGGAAAAAATTGAAACTTGAATTTGTGATTGCGTTGCAAATTTTTCTTTTTAAATTTTAAAAATCAGCAGTCCTTCCTAGATGTGGGAAAAATTTTTTCTATTGCCACTGCAAGACATAACACTCTTCCTTGAACGGCTGATGTCCTTTTTCTAGTGCTCTGTGCTCTTACAGAAGACAAAATTTTCTGGTGCAAAATTGTGGTACAAAATTGTGGTATCGACTTGACCTTTGCTATTCCTCTGCGCTCCCACACCTTCAGTTGTTGGTTTTTGATCAGCTAATTGTAAATTTTGATCAAATTAAGTAATATATTTTTTTGAAAATTGGACTTTTGGATTGACTGATAAATACTGAGAAATTTAAAAAGTCAGATCTTTCTGGTTCTCTTTTCAGCTCTTGAACTTCCTTTGTTCATTTAGGTAGAAATATTGCTGCAGCAGTAAGCAACTAAACTCCTGTTGAATGCTTGAAAATTTGAGTCATTCCAATTAGAGACGCCCCCCCCCCAGCTTAGTTGTCAGATAATCTATAGCACCCCATCATGGTAATGTAGCAGTGGAAAAACTGAATGTACACCTCCAACCAATCAGAGACTGAGAAGACACTATTCTCTTTTATATAGAAACTGGGCCAACGATTATCGTCACAATTGAGACCTCTAGTCAAAAATCCAACACTAATCCAAGTGCTCACCCCGTCTCAGAATCAACTAGTTGCTCATTCAGCGAAACAAATAAACAATCCACACCCAAAAAGTCATCATTTAAACTCTTTAATAAAAAACCACAAACACAAGAAACTGAGGAACACCCATACTCAGTCATTACTACTGCCAAATCTGCAGACAGACCTCGTCCTACTGGACACTCCCCCACTTTACCCCACAATCGGTAATCCCATATCCCCCATCAAAGTCAAACGCAAATACACCAAACGCATGCACAACAGCAACAACAAATAACCGCACAAACTTTATTGCCATACTCTGGTTTTCTCCCAATAACATCACTCCCTCCACCCACAATTATACAAGCTCCTCCACGAGGACCACAACCTGAATTACTTAACTACTCAAACACTCCACAGTTCTCCACTCAACCAACAAATTTTGCAAACACAGATAAAACTAGTAGTTCAGAATTGCCACAACCAATTCACACTGTCTCAACTATTAACGACACCACACATGATATTAGCCTTCTTTCTGACACTTCTAATTTTGATCCAATTAGTTCTCAATTTTCTTCACCTACTCTATCACAAATTGCGAATAATCTTTTTAATCCGCCACAAGGACCAATAACAAATTTTGAACGCTTATTTTCACAAGCACACTGGAATCACTCTTTTAATATAGTCAATTCATCAGCTTCATTTCAAAGCTCATTACAACTCATCTTCCCGGGTACACCAAACATTATCACTCTAAGCTCAAATTCACCTACACCAGACCCTGATCAACATTCTCACAACTGTATTGGGAAAAAATCCGATACGACACGAACTTACCCAAATCTACCACTAAAATTAGAGCCTAAATTTATTGTTCCCCCACCCGCCTTCTTTGGACACCATAACGAAGGTTAACAATTACATAACTGGGCTAAACAAAGATTATCGAAGTCATATAAAAAAACACCCATATAAAAACAAAGAGCTCACTTATTATTAAAGCAATCAAAAATCACTTTCTCTGTGGAAATTGTCATCGAACAAGACAAACTTATTTTTCACCCACAAACTGCAGCACCACCTATCTTTAGAGTAAAAACTAACCCATCGCCTTTTATTTGTCAAGAAATACACTACGAATTTGATAGATATACGAATGACACCGCAGGATATTTTGTCTTCTATAATCCACACTCTGTACTTCTTACACATGTCCAATACAAGTTTAATTTTCATATTACTTAATTTATTCTTTTCATGTCCAATTCCAATAAAACAACCAATTAAAGTTGACCAACATAATATTTCCACACCCAAAACAGGCATACAAGATCTTGCCGTCACACACTATGATTGTTCCCCACAGCGTATCACAAATATGCAGTATTATAATCTCAATAAAATTGGCGAATGTAAGATCAAGCCGGCCGATTTTAAAATCATCCCCGCCCAAGTACAAATCTTTTCACAAATTCGAACACTACAAGTACTCGCTTACACCATACACGCAAAACTTAGCGACAAGGAAAACTTTTGTCACAAAGTCTCACTCAAAAGAGGTTTTCGGTTTGATCACAATAATTGGTAGGTTGACAATATGGAACGGACTTTCTTTCCTACAGAAATTGAAGCTCGTAGAGAACTTGCAAGCGTCGGTCTCATAAGTAATCACCACAATCACCCTCAAATGATGCAATTCGATGTACTAGACGACCCCCACTGGCAAGCTAATAGAGAAGAAAAACAAGGCCGTTTTCGCCTAGATCATTATAGACATTTTGCCTTCCAACACGGAAGCATGGTCTATAACCCCCGCGAACATAATTGGATTCATAATGCCACAGATAATCCCTGGGCTAACTGTCCCGTTAAAGAATCAGAACACGAATAGCATGTCATCCACACACTAGGATGATCACTTCAATTAACTAACATCACCCTCACCTTTAAATGTTGCCTCAGAACACATGTACTATGACGAAGTTCGCATTAAGTGCAATTTAGAACGAGGCCACTGTCCTCCAAATCACGCTATTAAAACCACAGTCATTTGGGAACCCGAAAACCACTGCCGTATCTTTGATGCACGTTGGAAGATCACACGCACGTATGATTAAATTTCAAAAAAGATACTTCATTGAAATACTTGAAAATAATGAAACTAATTCTGGTCAAAAACAGATATCACACATGTATTCTAGTCGATTTCAAAAGCACCTTCATTATGAACCTGCCTTTTCACGTTTTGAGGTTCTCAAAAAACGTCTTTATAATTGTAATGAAGATCGCCCATATTATGCCACTCAAAATCAAGACAGTTTTCAAGACAATACAAGGAAGGTTTTAATTTTTTCTCGGAAAAAGCGTCACCCGATGCTGATTAAACACACGTAACAATCCCTGAAGGACCACCTTCTTTAACACCTTACACAAAAGCAAATATCCGTGATGGATATGTCATTCCACAAGAATCACAATTATACCATAAATCAGAAAAATTTGAGTTATTCAGAAAGCAAAATTGGTTTGGTGCAGTTCACCCTAATGTTTAAATCAATGCAAAACTCGATTACATGATCAGTCGAGTCTTGCTCGAAATGGATTAAACAAGCTTAAAAAATTATAAAAAACTCTGTGTTTTAGACCGCTATTTGAAACAAACCGCTCTCATTTTACTGACACGGAAATTTCCTTTAGTTGGTTATATTATTACAAGACAGCGACACACATTCGCTACACTTAAAATACAATTTGTAATTTCACTCTTTCAATATGAAGTCGTTTCATCACCCCTTGATGTATTAGAAAATCAACGCTTCGAACGTATCCCTATAAACCACCAAAACAAATTACGCTTTGTAGACCTAATCACCAGAAAGATCTTCCCCTGGTGTATTAAAGCACCATGTAAATCCGCAAAAAGTTTGATCAACAAATCTCACTCGATGCAGACGGCGATGACACATATCGCTTAACACCCTATCCAATTAAGGCGCGAAACCCCGTTAAAACTTTCACGCCTGACGAAGTTGAAAACCGCTTCACCCACGCAGATTTTACCGCGCAACAACTTGGAACGGACAGTCAACACGACTGGAATAAGTCAATACATAAGATGAAATTTAACCAATTAGTCAATGACGCAGCAGATAAAATTGAAGTAGCACGAGCACTAAATTTTGCAGATCTTGCAAAACAAGCACAATTACAAGCACAGTCATCACAATTACGCACAGAATTAAAAGATTACTTTAACAAACTCTTTATTAACGGCAAAGAATTCAACCTCCGCCGACCTGATTGGCGTGACTTGATTAATGGCAACTATTTAAAAGAATACCTCATAGGAATCTTTGGATACTTTGGTACGTATTAAAAGTAGTAACCATAATATGGACTGTTTTGAATCTTTTACAGTGCCTTTTCGGCCTATTTCGTAGTGCATTTAACACCTAAAAATTAAAATCACTTTAGGACCCAATATCACATTGGCTAAAATTATAACCTCGGGATTTTTTGGAGTACTTTCACAAACAATATTTCATATACTACAATCCGATTCTACACAATATAAACCACAATCACCTAAAAAACGACGTAGACCTTCAATTGACATTTGCACTACACACTCTCAACATGAATTGAATCTATTCCACTAAAATTTTGAAAAATTCTGTAGGATATTCTCTTCTCTTGTACACAATAATTCAAATAAACGACACACTTCCACTTTACCAGCTTCCATTTATCAATGCTATGAAGCACCAATTGACTCTCAAGAGAAACCAGATTTTCAATATCTACACCTACGCACTTTTCAACACAATAAGCGTAAACGCTCACGTGTAAATTCTCTTTCACGAGAGTTTATTGAAAAAGATCCTGACTATCAGGAAATTCAAGAAGAACTCTTTTTTAATCTTCCAAGCAGTCGCCTTTAGCACTCTCTTCGTCTTTAATAACTCCACTGAAGTTCCCATCCACCAGGAAGGAGGCTCACTGATCCCCCCAAATGTCCACCCTAGGGCATACGACCTCATCATGCTGGAGGTTGATGGCATTCTGTCCTCACCCTTCACTCCATTGGTACTGGCACCCACAGTACCCGAGCCAGTTTGCGAAATGCAAACACCAGCCGTCTTCACGACGGCGCAATCCTCCCCACAGCCACAGTCTGTGGACACGGCCAAATATGCGCGGATGAATCCACTGCCTTCACCCGCCACCTCTTCCTTGAGCTCAGGTGAACTTCACCTGTATATAGACAGTGACACGAGCTCACTCTCAGTTCCTGTAGGACCGCAAAGCTCGTCACAAGAGCTGCTTCTCCAGGGAATCAGCCAGGTACCACAGCCACTCTTCTCTACTGCACACACGGCAGTATCCGCATCACATCCACCACCCCAGCCTACGAGCATTCTCTCTTGGCTGATGAAGTAGCCACAGCGGAGCAGTCTGGCCGTTCCACGCCAGAAAAAGTCGCCCTAATTGGGCGTACTCTTGTAGGATTCGTGGATCTTGACTACAATCACAGCCACTGGTTTACCCACCACCAGTAATGCCCACACCGCTCACACAACGCCCACCGGTACCCTCACCGCGGTACGGCCCGACTATACCACCTCTCAGGCCACAACAGCCTTTCCCTCAGCCACCCACAAACGATCGACCCACGTCAACGGACAACTACCCGTGTACTGACCCCTCACCTAGGAGGCGTCCACGAGCCACAAAACACGAAACCTACCTAGTTCGTTCCTCACCAATACAGGCTTCACAGTCGCCTGCCCGTCACACAGCGAGCCCTGGATAAGGCCCACAGCTCTCATCTTCTCGCGGGAGACCCAACCTTTTTGCACCAGCACACGGAATTTCACACCGGTCACAGGGACCAAATTTCCGTTTTCATGAATTTCTCAACCCTCTCGGCATCAATACCATCTAAGGTATACATGTGCCAGAGAGGATCAACTACATTTCCACCCCGCCTCAACACACACAGAAGCCCACAGCCAGTTTCTGTTCTGTTGGACAGTGGGAGAACGAATATGTTCAAGAAGGACCGGACAAAGATCTGCCACTCGAATTTCTCCACTTTCCTCTAAACCCTCGCTTCACAGAACGATTTTGGCATCTGTCTAAGTACTTCTTTGCACGTGCAGATCGCCCAAGCGACTACCTCAAAATTTTATTCACTCGCGACACTGCACTCTACTAAATTTATGCTAAATATGACCCTTTCTAGTTGAAATTCGGTTTCTTGCATCCCGCACAGATGGATGTAAACAACACTGCCCACAAAGTAAATCGAGTGAAGATGTTTCACACGACGCACAAATTCTTATTTGTGCAACATCACTTTCAACACACTAATCCTATTATCCACATGATTTCGCGTCTTCAGTACGCTAATACAAAGCTGACTTCACCCTACTACATTAACTATAGTTACATCATTCAACCCAACTACTGTGAAGGCACCCTACGTAATTTTGATCCTATAAAAAATTACATCATTTTCTCTCCACTCTATGCCAAGACTAATCGCCCCATCCTCGTCCCGATCGAATATCTATAATGTGTAGAAGGAGGCGCCACGAAGTGCGCCTATGGCCTCACTTTCAACCTCCTCTACAGGGAATGGATGGTGGACAAGTTGGACAATCGGCAGCCATCACAAGAGGAAACACAAATCTTCAATCACCTCCTCGCGTTACAACCACACTAATGTTGATCTGTGTCCTCGTGCCGTCGCTGCTTGTCTGACACGTGATCCGGAATTCCTCGCTTTCTTCCGTGATCCAGACCATCGAGCTCCGGATTGCGAGTTCGAATATCGGGCGTAGGCCACAGTCTTACAGCAACACCTTGGGCTCACAGTCCCACAAAAGCTCAAGAGACTCACTGCTCTCAAAACTCACCTGAAACTTTTTTCTTTTCTCTTCATTCTATTTTTACTTTCTTCCTATCTTTACTTTCTTCTTACAAACAATTATATATTGATTAAATTTTTCTCTTTTTTCCATAAGACTGAAGATTAAAATCAGTTCTTTTCTTCTTCCTCCCAGTCGGGACTTACGAAAGAAGGTTTTAAATTTAACTAGTAGTTTTAATAGGGAAAGTAGCTCACACAGTAGCTAAATGATGGATTTCCAGCAGAAGGCCAGCTGGTAAATCCGACTGTTTCAAACCTTGTACCAGGTGTAGATAATAAGAAATCTCGTCGTGCAAACCAGACAGAAACTACGGACTACAAGCAATCCTCCAACTGGGAACAAATCCTCACTACAAGACAGTGAAAGCAGTTAGGCATACTCTTAACAGGACAGGCGTCACTGGCCAGCACACCCTGTAACTGGTACCCTTACTGGTTCTACAATCGAGTAGAACCCCTTCACTGACAACACTAGTCGCTACTTCACTGACAGGGATTCCAGACGACAACACAAATCACAATCCAATTCAGAGAGGACACAACTTATCACACACTTCACCCTAGCCTTCAATGAGGATAATACATTCTACGTATTTTTGCTACACTTTACAAATTGGGGTTTGAAACTCTCAAACCCGGATGGATGTAGCAGTGGAAATACTGAATGTACACCTCCAACCAATCAGAGACTGAGAAGACACTATTCTCTTTTATATAGAGAGAACTGAAATAACTATAGTCAGTCTTTTAGTTAGTTACACCATGTGTATACCATTGACTCCGGTGCTATACTTCTTAACCACCGTAATAACAGAAGTTTACTCTCAGTTTTTTATAGAGTCGGTTAGTCTTAGAGATATAGGTAAGTCAGTAATGTGTATATTGGTACCTCCGCAACATAGAGCCGTGATACGGTACCAATATACACATTACTCTAATTCCCTTTATATATCCACTAATCTATATTCACTTCTTTTATATTTAATATCTACCATTTCTTGTCTCACTTGGCGTAGTGGTTAAATCATCGAGTCTAGTTAAGTTGCTTTAGCAAACGGAAGGTTTGGGGTTCCTTCCTCACTGACTCCAGTGAACGTCCCCCGACTTTGATTATTTACTATGAAACTAAGTGAGTTAAAAAAAACCTAATTCACAGTTCTTAAAAATTATGATCCCTGCTGTGAGACTGTATATGGGACACACTGTGATGGTTATACAGTCAGAAACACTGAGATCGTTGGAAACACAGTGATCAGTGTTTTTCAGTATAACTAGTCAGTAAAACTGCTTCGCAGATGAGACCCTGTAACATGCACGTAAAACCAAATTGCAAAAATTGGTGTAGTCACTTCGTGGATCTGTGTAACCACCTCGTTGATAACTTGAACAAAAAGAGCACAGTCAAAAACACTGAGATCGGTGGAAACACAGAGATCAGTGTTTTTCAGTATAACTAGTCAGTGAAACTGCTTCGCAGATGAGACCGTTTTGATAGTCTGTAAACTGATCAATGTTAGCCTTTGTCTTTTCTGGAAAGAATGGATATTTCTTTGTCTTTTGTTTCAACTCATCATTATACTTTACATCAATGGTGCAGATATAACCTTTTGTGGAGCTAGGTTGTGCATATTCATTGCCGTCACATACTTTGATCTCACCAGTAGGTAAAGCTTGAACCATAGCAGAAGCGTATAATGAGTTGCAGTCTAAGTATTTTAGATAATTCTCTTTCCCAGTATACTCAGGACATATTTCTTTATTTTCACATTTTACATGACAATTACCTAATACTGACGCTAACCCACCTCTAATACCATGTTGTATTGTATCATAAATATTAACTGTATTTTCTTTATAATATTTAAGTCTAACATTAGTATATTTCAATCCACATAACCAAGTTAATCCAGGAGTAGAATATGTATAACAATTCATAATATTCTAAACACTTATCTCCTAACCTTTCAAATATATCTACCGATAATAACGCATTGGTTTTGAGATATAACATCATATAATCCTTTATTGTCTCACATCCAGTATTATTCCAACAATCTATTGCTTGATTATATTCTTTATCTGTAATACCACTTTGTTTCAACTTAGAAAAGAATGCTTCCTTAGGTGGTAATGTTGTTTCATGTAGTTTATCTATACTATCAAACCATTCATATGAGAATATACCTTTACGTCTCTCTAACCCAAATTTATTTAATGTTACACACTCTTTATCATTCAATGTTTTACATATAGCATCTAAGCTAAGTGGATCGAAGAACCTAAACATATTTAATGCTTTAGCATAACCCATATCAATAGTAATATAATTCTCATCAGTTTTAGTTAATACTTTTAGTCTAATTTTCTTTGCTAGTTTAGTTATAAATAAGTGATTATCATAATTAGTAGAATTGAATGCATATATTGGTGCAAATGTATTCTTAGCTTGGAGATTACATTTATTGTGAGCATAACCTTTCAATTTACCATTTAGATGATCATGATTTCTAACAACTTCATTACCCAAGTTTTCTCTACAATAGAAACACTCAGTAGTAAGTGGACTAATAGTATTTTCTATAAGTGGAATATTAATTTCAAATATATCTTTAAATATTTTATTATAACAATTTACTCTACTTATAAACCAATCAACTATATCTTCACCGGAATAACTTTCATACTTATCTTCTAATATATCAGGAAAGTCACTTTTTATATATAAACCACAAGCAATAGGGATGTGTTTTTTGTTTTTTATTACACATTCAAATTCATAATACATAGCAAATGGTACTCTGTTTTTATAATGGAACTTATCAAACTTTAGATATTAATCTTTATGGAATATTCTTCTTCCCACATATTTCTGTGTACTACATAAATCCAAATGTATATTTAATGCATGTTCAGTTAAAAATGATACACAACATTTTAGACATGGATAACATTTATGTTTAGATGATTTTCTTAATAAGAATGATACATCTTTACATAGGAAGTAATGATTATCCCAGTATAATATACAACATCCTTTAGGATCATTATGATTGATTAATACAAGATTGATGGTTTTATTTTTGATTAGATTAAACACATTAAATAATATTTTATCTTTATTTAGTTCTTGTATTTTCTGTAACTCTTTATAACCATAGGGAGGTGGAAGCTTTGGCAATTTTATCTCATTAAAATACTCTGGTTTATTCTATTTACTAACTCTATTTGGATCACGTTATGCAGGATGTAGATAAGCAATTAAACTCCACAATAAACATTTATTATCAGTATTATGTATATTAAGTATATATCTAGACGTGAATGGTAACTCAGTAGTACAACCACCAGTAGGATAAAACCTATGTATATACATTGTTCTTTTAACAAATCTTTGCATGCTCCAACCAGATTGATTCATCTCTTGTTCTTGCATTCTAGTTTCTAGTAAACTATTCAACATATCCAAGTCATGGGGACCATTATATTGTCTAGTTATTAGTCTAAATGTGAATTCGTTTTCCTCTAACTTATCATCTGTAGGGTTTGTATACTTAACTACATCAAAGGTGTTAAACTTGATATGGGGATGTATATTATACATTTCCTCTAATACATTCAAGAATTTAATATCTTCATAATTACTACTTGTTATCATTATTTGATTATACTTGATATTATGATCTAATCCCAACTTTATCTAATTAACTTTATCTCGCCACTTCTTATCAACAAGTTTTTTCTGTTTAAAATTTTCTTTATGTTCATCTGATTCATTGTGTTCATTTTTATTGTTATATCTGGTATTGCATATATTGCAATATCCTTCAGTTTTAATATGGGTCTCTGACCATGTTTCACCATTATCTTCCCTAGATATATTATTATTATCATCTCCAGTTATATCCTTATCTTTACCATACATTTTCCAGATGCATCTTTGTTTTCAAATGTTGATCCACACTATATTGACTTAGAAGAGACTTGCATGTTACACATTCAAACTTACTCCCATTCTCTGTTATTTCCCCATTAACCAATCTTACATTATTCCTATGGTTTAATGTTTCTATATGTTTATTATATTCAGTATTATTATCTAGATACATGTCACAACTATCACAATACTCTATTCCTTCTAGCTCTGGATAATTTTTATCTAACTTTTGTTCTATATCTTCATTAGTATCTTTTATTCCATCCCCATTAGCACTCTCAATAATTTTATCTCTATTTTATAATTGCTCATTATTTTTATGTTAAAGTGATTGATTATGCCTATAATAATTCTTTTGAGTTAACGCTTGATTGCAAGCTTCACATTTAAACTTATTTGTTTTAGGCTTTTGGACATAGACAAAATCATCAGATGAATCTGAGTCTAAATCTGAATCTTTAGATTGATCCAAGTCTTTAGATCATTCTCTATTTTTAGATTGATCTAAATCTGGATAATATTTTGCTTCAACATTTCGCCATGACTCACGCATATCTTCTTCTCGTTGTTCTAATTTTAAAACCTGTTTATCCTATGATTCTTTTATCTCTTCATTTATTTGATTAAACCTTCTGATTGATTCTAAACATTTTTCTAATTCTACCTTTTGCCTTTCTTTGTCTACTGATTTGATTTCTTCCCTTGGTTTATTTTTTTAACATTCGGGATGCCATGCTTGTAGAACTAGATTGAGCTTTCTCACTTCCAGATTGGACTTGTCCACTTCCAGATTGGACATGACCTCTTCCAAATTGAGCTTGCTCACTTTGAGATTGGACTTGTCCATTTCCAGTTAGAATGTTCCCGTTGTTTTCCTGGACATTCATTTTATACATCAAATTTTGAAATAATATTATCTATATACCTTTTCAATACTATAAAAATGATTAGTACTAAATGCGATAAATGTAAAGATAAAGCTTGGTGTTGGAGTTGTAATGAGTGCCAAAGTAAACCTTTATCATGTTTTGTATGTAATGAAATTATAACATATATAGAGAGAGACATAATCATATGGTTATACTTTATAATAATCCCAATCAATATTTAATATGTTAAAGTGTAAAGTAAATAAACATATCTCTCACTATAGATTTAAACATTACACTTGTAGGATATGCTTATATCTCAATAGATATAGATTTGGTCATACTAAAGATAGATTTATAGAAAATATAAAGAAATTTAATATCGAAGTTTAATCCTATTAAAATGTTACTTGCGTTCCCGTTATTTATAATGCTGCTAATTATTATTATAAATGCTTATTGGAATTATGATAATTATTCTGATTTAAGAAAGAGATTCAAAAGATATAGGAATGTTGCACCAGAACCATTTGAAATTAAAAAACATAACTTTATTATTTATGGTCCATCTAATTCTGGTAAAACAACTTTTATAAAAGATTTTTATTGTTTGTATGATACTGTTAATGTATTCTGTATTGATGGCAGTGAGTGGACGGGATATAATGTATATGGCATTGATGATTTAAAATTATTAGATAATTTAGATAGTTTTGGTAATAGTCTTATAATATTTGATGATATGGGAGAAAACAATAGATTACCAGCTATAGACTCATTGAATTCTAAAGGTAGACATCACAATATAATAATATAATACGTGTAGGTCACACTGTAACAGATTAAAATACTAAAGCAAGAGATAACACCCCAGCTATATACATTACTTTAAATAGTTCACAACAATTCTTTGAAAGAGATTTATATTGATTATACCGATATTAATGATAGTGATAGTAAAGATAACATTGATAACAATAAAGATAGAGATAAAGATGATTTAAATAAGATTTTAAATGAACTAAATTATAATATTATAGAGATTTTGAAAGATTACATTAAAAACTAATTAAAAATAGAAATTATAAATGAGATAAAAACAGAAATTATAAATGACTTAAAAACAGAAACTAATATTAAGAAGAAAAGTAAGGAAACTGATAATAGAACAACTAGAGTTAGTTGTTTATGTAAAATTGAAAAGAATAGAGATTGTTTTTATAAAACTGGTGGTTTATGTAAAGATTGTCGTTCTCAAAAAGTTTCATGTCCCATATGTAATTTTGTTATAAATAGATCCTCTCGTAATAAACATAAAATAGGGCACAAAGTAATCAATCCCAAATTTCTATCAATTTGTAAAAATGATTACAAAGTACAGAGATTACATGAGATTACATAAGATTACATGGATTATTATGGATTATATAGATTATTTTAATCATGATAATTTATATTACAATCCATGTAATCTTATGTAATCTCATGTAATCTTTGTAAATTGTAATCATTTTTAAATATTGATAGAAATTTGGGATTGATTACTATGTGCCCTTTTTATGTTTATTATGAGAAGATCTATTTATAACAATATTACATATGGGACATGAAACTTTCTGAGAACAACAATCTTTACATAAACCACCAGCTGATAATTTCTGTTTTTTATCTCATTTAAAATTTCTATTTTAAATAGTTTTTAATGTAATCTTTCAAAATCTCGATAATATTATATTTTAGTTCATTTAAAATCTTTTTTAAATCATCTTTATCTTTATCTTTATTGTTATCAATATTATCATTACTATCGCTATCATAAATATCGGTATAATCAATATAACTATGAACTGATGTTATAAGACCTGTTTTATTAACTTTACAATTATCCAAAAGGTGATAACCACTATATTTTCTATGCAAATATTTCATACATCTTTCAATTAAATTATTATGTAAATTATTATAATGATTCAATAGTTCATGTTCTGGATATCCACTACTAGTATCAATTTCAATATTACATTCTCTACATATTATCATCATTTTCAGTTTAAGAATTAATAACATTATGGGTTGCATAAATAGATACAAGACTAATAGCTAAAATATATATTATATTAAATGGATCATTGAAATCAATTTTGTCTTTATCAATCAAACCATAACCTATTGTCATCTCACCATTTCTTAATTTAAATTTTGCCTTACCTATATCCATTATATCTATACCATTAATATTATTATTATTATTATTTTTATCATTATTTTTACCACATTTTTGATAGTAATTATATCCAATTCCTAATACACTTATTACACCAAATATAGCAACATATCCACTATGTATCTCATTAAATATACTTTTTATATTCGTATATGTTTTATAAAAATTAAATGATTTATTTATTCCCTTAAAGTCTAAATATTCTTCAAAATAGAACATCAACTGATTTCGTTTAATATGTGTTGGTTCTAACATTCTATCTGTTAAATAACTACTAAGTATATTATATTCCTTTTCCTTAAACTCTGTATAATCAACATACATCTCAATATCAAGATAGCCAATTCTAGAGTCATATACGACATTTCTATCTTTATCTAATACAATATAATAGTCACTAATAGTATTAAAATTTATTATGCCATACTTATAATGTTTAAATCTATATAGATAAGAATCAATTTTAAACTTCTGTTGTACTCTTTCAAAGAATTGTTGTGAACTATTTAAAGTAATATATATATAGCTGGTGTGTTATCTCTTGCTTTAGTATTTAAATCAGTGACAGTGTGACCTACACATATTATATTAATATTTTGATGTCTACCTTTAGAATACAATGATTCTATAGCTGGTAATCTATTGTTTTCTCCCATATCATCAAATATTATAAGACTATTAGCAAAACTATCTAAATTATCTAAATGCCATATACCTTATATCCCTTCCACTCACTGCCATCAATATAGAATACATTAACAGTATCATACAAACCACATAAATCTTTTATAAAATTTGTTTTACCAGAAATAGTTGGACAAAAAATAATAAAGTTATGTTTTTTTAATTTCAAATGGTTCTGGTGCAACATTCCTATATCCTTTGAATCTCTTCCTTAAATCAGAATACTTATCATAATTCCAATAAGCAATTATAATAATAAATAGCAACATTATAAATAAAGGGAACGCAAGTAACATTTTAATAGGATAAAACTTCGATATTAAATTTCTTTATATGTTCTCTAAATCTATCTTTAGTATAACCAAATCTATATCTATTGAGATATAAGCATATCTTACAAGTGTAATGTTTAAATCTATAGTGAGATATATGTTTATTTACTTTACACTTTTTACATATTAATTATTGATTGGGATCATTATAATGTATAACCATATGATTATGTCTCTCTCTCTATATGTTATAATTTCATTACATACAAAATATGATAAAGGTTTGCTTTGGTATCATTACAACTCCAACACCAAGCTTTATCTTTAAATTTATCGCATTTAGTACTAATCATTTTTATAGTATTGAAAAGGTATATAAATAATATTATTTCAAAATTTGATGTATAAAAATGAATGTGCAGGAAAACAACGGGAACATTCTAACTGGAAATGGACAAGTCCAATCTCAAAGTGAGCAAGCTCAATTTGGAACTGTATGAATGATTAACTTTTGAATTCTTTGACATCATGCAGGGGTCAAATCTTCAAACGTCAATCTCAAACAGTAATCATTAATTCTGATTGCTTCATAACAGGGAACCCGTTAGAAATCAAGCATGGAGAGTATGAAATTATACATAAACCTTTGGTGAAATCGAAGAAACTTCAACACGGTTTGTTTGTTCCTGGCCTAAACGAAGTCATGTTCAGTGCAAATTTGAAATAGTTTGAAATATCGAAATATCAGTTTGAGATGTGGGAATAATAGAAAAGGGACAGCTGAGAACAGGCTGGTGTTAATGCACTGCAGACTAAAAATCTAATTCTGCTCCGCTGCGAAACTAAGTTATTAAATCTATTGTTCTTCACACTTTTGCGGGTTTATCACATTTAAACGGGAAACTGTATCTAGCGAACTGACTGTTCATATCTCAATACATGGGTCGAAACAACTTTTTGGAAATTAATTACTAAATGTTGTAATTATTGTCCGTTTTATACAAATGAAACACGCAACCGATTAGCCAAAAAGTTATGCCAAATAAGATTTAGTTATCCCTTATCCCTTATAATAGCTGTGAGAAATATCAAGGATTATAGAAGAAGGCACTAGTACTTGAGACCAATTAGGGTTGTGTTAAAAGTTTGAAAACGAACAACCTAATGTAATTTTGTGAATTGTTAAACGTAAATTGTGAAATGGTCTACATATACTTGGCTAGAGAAAAGAACATGAGAATGGGTTATAAAAGAAGCCCAAGATCAATAGCTTAGTCAATATCAGTTGGTGTAATGATCATCACACTAGGCCTGCAAGTAATGAGATAATGGTTCCAATCGAGCACTGGTTCATTTTCACAGTAGCTGCGCCTGCTTAGACCCTTCTAACAGGTTGCTTTCACCACTCGTTGATTCTGTGAGGCAATTTAATATTATATCCATAAGATGCTAGTAAAAGGTACCAGTTGCTCTCATTCATACCAATCACAAAAAAAACATTGACTGGATACAATTGAAATTATTGTTATGTGAATTCACTTTATATTTGAACGTTTAATGTTCATTTTTGCGCTGCGAAAGTCTGGTCTTAAATACTATTGATAAGAAACTGTAACCCTGTTTTCATCCACAGGTCATCAGCGTACTTTTGATCCTTGAAATTAGTAATAACGGCTAACTCCAAGACATTTTCTGGCTACGTTGAAAAATATGTGTGTATATGATTGCCATTTTTGACTACAACCCTAGTTCAATTTGGTTGTAGTTTGGTTGTCGCGGCCTATGTATTGAAGTCAACCCGTGAAGTATAAACCCTACCCCAAAGTACACAATGCCTTTTTTAAAAGTTGAAAAAGAATATGAACAACTGATTAATTCAAAACAGCTACAAGTACTGTAAAACTTTCATCGTTACAAATCTACGCAATTACTCCAAGTAAAAGAAAAATTGAAGTGTTCTATATTGTTCATACTAAAGAGACAAACCAGTTCCAAATCATTTTTACTTCCCGGAGCAGATCGCCAGGGGTAGGCCGTCTGGACCCTAAAAAGAAAGGTTTCGTGATCAAGCTGTTCAATTTTTCTCATATTTTTCAAAAATTGTAAGTACGGTTCCCCAAAAATGAGAATTTAAACTTCCCACGCTAAAATAGAGCTATCAAACATTTTTTTGCTTTTCAGGCGAAATAAATAAACTTTTTTCCTGGTAGTTGCACGTGTGATTTCTATCAATGCTGTTCAAACTGGTCATACTTACATATGGGCAGGGTGCGTCTAATCCAGGTGCGCCCTGATTTCCCTTTTCGCCTCTCGGTCCCGGAAGGCCAACTGGACCCTAAAAAGAGACACAGTACTGCTGTTAGCTACTGCGCTGTTATACACTTCTTTCATTTTTTAAATTCATGCGAATCGAACACAAAGATTTGTTTTATCACCCAATTATTTGTTATAAAAACGGAAACATTTTTAAACGCTAAGTTTAAGGAAGGCATTTAATAGTTTCATCTGGATTAAAGGCTGAAAACGTCAAAAGCTACCGTTTTTCCCACATTTTCAAAGAAGTTAATTCTACTCAGTGTTGTATTTTTATACTGATCTTGTTAGATAACTCTTTTTTTTGGGCAGATAAAAAAAATTGAAAAATTTCGCTAGCTCGCTTTCAGCTATCAATATTTATTGACTGACCGTTCATAGGTAATCTGTAAAACCATATGGCTATTATGAAGTGGGATGAGCTTTTTATTTTAAACGGTTATAAACCCGTTATAAACGGTAAAATATAAATTAGTTTACCAGGTCTGCCCGTTTTTGATCTTCAAAAAAATTGTATGCCCCTAAAACACGCTTACAAACACGAAGGCTCTCAATTGTGTATTTCACAATGTACAAAGCATCTTATCACTTCACTGTGTGGGTAGAGACAAAAAAAATCATTTTGCTTAGATTGTTTTCAATGTATGAGTTAATCCTGTCATTGATGAACTGTTTTCGGACAGAGCTTGAAAGTTTCAACAGTTTTGTCAAGGGCTGTTATTGTATTGTTATCAAGAGAAGGTTGCTCGTTGGAACAAGAAAGTAGAATGAGTGTCAAGTTTCAAAAAACGTGAAAAAACTACCAGCCTTTTCATTATGAAAAAAAACAGGTGTCGGAAAAGCTGACAAAAAAAACCAACAGACGCAACCTCAGTATTTGTCTTTTTAGGAGTGCTCAGAAGTTTAAAGAGCTTATCTTATACCTTTATTTAAAAAAAATTCAAAATTTGCTGCATTGCATATGATGTTTGAGACATTTTGTTCCATTTTTTTCGTTGCCTATATGCCAGAAAACACAATGAACCTGCAACAAAAACAAAATAATGGTTTTGGTACAAAAAAATTTGCAATCGGCAATGCTTACTCTGAAAGGCACCTGAAATTATAGACCTCAATTAGTTTCGGATTGAAAGAAATTTACTATGCTCTCAGAGACACAATTTCTGCTGTAAAATAGAAACACTGCAAAAATATACGAACTGAAAAAATAATAGATAAAAAAGTTAAAAACTACTCTATTGGAACTTAAAGCAACAAAAAGTTTACATATCATTAAAACATTCATCTACTGTAAACAATAACTTCCATCAAAGTGGAATTAGATTAAATTTTTCTCATAAAAAAGAGATAAAGTTAACGATTTCTAGAAAAATTACGATGAGAATGCCTCTAGACAATTTTTTCGAACATAACTGCGGTAGGTGCTGAATTTCAGAGCCCAGAAAACTAAGTAAAGACAACATTGAACAAATCTACTTTCAAAAACAGTCTAAATATTTAAAAAATGCTGATTGTCTCGAGTAAGAGCTTGAGTGGAGATCATTAAAAAAAACAAATGAACAAGGCGTTGAATGAATTTTTAATCCTAATTTTTAGGTTTAGATTACCTTTACCCGACATTCAACTTTTAATTTTCCTAATAACAGAATAATAGAAGACAATAATCTCCAAATGAGATCTGAGCTCCAAAATCAATCTTACTGTCGAAGAAAATTTTACCTAATAATAAATCAAACTGTCATTTTGATGAAATGATCGAACGATTCATAACTCCTATTTATTGACTCGGTTCCTACCAGTTTATCCTGCTTAATTTTGCAAGACGAATCTCAATCTGGCTGAGATCAGTGCTCCTTTACTAAAAACGAAGGTGGAGTAAATATTGAGACAATTCAAATTAATTTAAAAAAAAACACAATTTATTTCATTGAACTTTAATTGCAATTTTCAATTTTGATTCAAGTTAAGAGACAAAGAGAGCTAAGTGACCCCAGAATAATATAATATAGGACGCTTCAGGAAAATTTGCACACATTTCTTTATTTTTTTAATAATAATAATTGTGGTTTCTGCGTAATCGCAGCGGAACAGCATTAGGCCTACAGTAGCCTGTTTTCAGCTGCCCTTTTTCTTATTATTCCCCACATTTCAGACTGATCTTTTCATGAGCAGCATTGCTCTTTTTTGGTGACTATAGCCACTTTTTTTGCGTCTGAAACTTTCACGTGGTACCATCATTGCAGCCAACATTGGTCAGGCTATGGTCAACCTGAAGCTATGGTTAAGTAAGAGCTCATCCTCACACAGACAGCTTCACGGAGGCAGGGGATTGAACTCTCAATCCTTGGTGTGTGAACCACACACCTTACCTCTCGGCTATCACGCCAATTATTATTTTTTCAATCAAAATTGGTCTAAAACCTAAGAAAACAGAAACCTTTACGCAGAAACAAAACTAGCATTATTATTACTGGCGACGAAAGCCATAAAATGATGCATACAATAGACTGAGATGACCTTGAAAAGAGGTCAGAAAACTTTTGAACATAGAAATGGGCTAGCACACAGCTTTTGAGATCGTTATTCTTTTTGAAAATGAGGAACAGTTAAGTGGGATCATAAAAGACAGAGTGAAGTCGAAGCAGAACTCATGCAATTTGTCATGTTGTGCATGAACCGGGTGAAGAACAGCTCCGGGTCAGTTGCATTGGTTTCAATGTTTTTTACCTGTATTCCTCTGCGGCCAGTGTCCCCTTTATCGCCTACTGTGCCCCGTGGACCTGTATGACCTCTTTGTCCCCTCTCTCCCTGTGGACCCCTGTTGCCAGCTTCTCCTTGTTTACCATTTTGGCCAGGGATTCCGGCAGTACCCTGCCAACGACAGCATTTTCAAGACGAGTAAGTAGGGCTGGTAATTTGCATTCTCACAATAAGTTGTAATGACCAATAGAAATTGTGTTTCTTGTTCGTTCCCGCAGGAACAAAATTGTTTTTTGTTGGCTTTTGATAATAAACTAATATGCATTTTCTGATGGTCTGCCTTGCGTAGTAGCTTGAACAAAAAAACAACGTATGATTAAGAGCATCCAGACAAAATTTCGACAGAATTGCCATTATAAATTCTCCCATCTTTATGTACATAGCGAAGATAACTTCGTTCTTACATAAACACAACAATAACATGAAATCATTGTTTGAAGGTAAATAGAACAGTCGACTATATTTTTGAGTGCTCAATGTCAGAAGAAATTAAAATTCTGTTCTTGATATTTGCCTTTCATATATCGAGGTTTAAGCTTTTGTGAATATTCGACAGTTTTATTCACATTCAGTAATTTTTGATAAAATTTGGCACAATTATGCTAACATAAATTAAAATATGTTAAAATTTTTAACGGTAGAATGCTATTGTTACCGCAGCGATAACAGTAGCTGAATTGTTTGATTGGAGTTTCTTTGGCTGAAAATTTTGATAAAATTTTTAAAATTCAGATTTTTTCTTCAAAAGTTGCAAAAAATACGCTTTTTCGGTTCACTTTTTTTAAGTTTGCCGAAAGTGGAGACCTAAAAACCGCTGACATAATCTCTTGAAACTCCAAAAGAGAGCTAGTTGAAACTTGGCGCCCAATAAAATTATTTTGGAATTACAATTTTGCCGTTTTTTTTCACAAATTTAATTCGATAGTTATACAAAATGCCTCATTGTTTTTTGTAATATTGGAAGTATTCCACTCAGCAATTCGTCAAATTCGCAGTTATTTGGAACACTTTAGAAGTTTGTTGAACGCGCGGCAAAATCAGATACAGGTTTGATATTGTTATGGATTATTACAATCAGTAATTTTTTAGTTTTTATTTTGTTGCCGCTTTTTTTCAAATTATTTTGCTTTTATTTTATATGTTAATTAATGACAAGTTCTTATGCACGACAACATTAACGACAGCTCTGATTTACTTAAAGTTGAGCCTAAATGTAGACATAGTTTGTTTTCAGAGAGCTTAACGGTTTTTAAGGCTTTAAAGACGAATTTTAGTAAACTTTAACTGAATACCTGTGTTTTGCCTTCTAACCATTCAAAAACCCAAATGGCTTCATCAGCAAGTGTAAGTGAACCTCTTAACTACCATCGGTTGTTACCTAATGTCTCTAATGTCATTGAAAATATTTCCTTTAAGGAAATTCCAGTGTTTTGTGAAGGTGTAATTTTTTTTGAAAAGTTCTGTCAACTTTTAGATTGATCGCAGTAAAAACAAGTCAATTCTTTTTTTCTTATAGAAAAAAAATCATTTTTTAATATTCTGCCGGATTGTTTTACGCGGACGTTTTCTTGGTTTTGGTACTACGAGTTTTCACACAAGATTTTGGGATTTTTTGTGCTTAATTGCCCATTTTTGCTGTTTTTTTTTAATTTTCTTAGGTAAATTTTCACTTGACTTAACAATCCAACTGCAAAATGCGTTACAAGTTTTGTAACTAAACGTATATAATGTTTTCATAACATATGGTTTTAAGTGCGGCTTCAACGTTCTCTTTTTTGGTAGATTTTTTAAATTTTTGCCATGTTTTTGTTGTTATTTTTTGTTGTCCTATGCCAAATATTGGGTAATTAAAGGTCTTAGTGAGCAAATATGGATACTTGAATGAATTTAAAAACTGATATCAGTATATAGCTAAAAGTTTTATTGACTTTCAAAACAAAAGTATTCTTCAACCTATCCCATTTTGTTCTGGTTTGCGTATTTTTCGCATTTTACAATATTGTATCATTTTAACCATTAAACTCAGTTTTTACAGATTTTTCTAAAGTTGTTTTGAACCAAACGGATCTTTTTGCTTTTGATTAAACGTTTTGTCTGATGTCTTCAGGACTTGGACAATTTGTTTCAGAAGAATTTTGTGAGATTTAGATACTTTTCAATTTTTGTGGTTCTTTTTTCTGTCATTTTGAAATAGACGTTTTACAAAATGACTTTATGATGCTCAAAAGAAGCGCAAATGAAAAGTTATTTTTCTCGCGCGAAAGAAGATTTAATTCTCTCACCAATATGTTTTCTTAAACTTAATTGCTTCAAACTGTGGTTTCGTGAAATGGTTTGTGAATTTTTTTTGATCAGCTTGTGTTTAATAATATCTTAAGGTCTTATTACTTAGTATAATAAAAGGTGGAATTAGTTTTCGAAATTGTTCCAAGATAAAATGTCTACTCAATTAGTCCAAATCTTACGTCTGCTTTCAATTTTGAAAATCTTCGTCTTCAAAAAAAGACAATGGATTTCTAAGATTAGCCAATCTAAATTCTGTTACTTTTTAGCTCACAACCTCTAGACAAGTCACATACCATATCCATTAAACAAAAATTTACTGTTTAAAACGGTTTTTTTCCTTCAAATCGTCTTTGTTCTTGGTAAAACCATTTTTTAAAAACTTTCGTGATTTTTGCATATTCGCTCATTTTTGTAGAATTTTGCTTTCGTTTTAGAGTATCACAATAATGGGCAGTTCTCTGGTCAAAAAAAGGAAATCAAAATTTTTCAATGTTTTTAGTGGACAGCTTAAAGTTCAATTGGCTGGGAAATAGTTTTCGTCCAAATTTTTTTGTGTAATTTTTTTTTGCAAATTTCCTGCCTCTGTTTGTCGTTGTTTTTGTAGTCGTGTTACTTATCCTGGAGAAAAAAAGATCTCAGTTGGTCTTTATGGAGGCATAAAATAGTCTCTCAATGATTTCATTTGAGGCGTAATGTTTCTAATCAGTTTGACATTAATTCTTTTCAACAAAAAAGCAACGTTTTGTCAAACTTTGCCCTTCTGCTCATTTCTCGTTGACTTTTGACCAAGTCGCATTAGTTCCACATTTTTTTAATGAAGTAAAGGTTAATCTTTATTAGTATTAATTTTATCTGATGCCATTTTGATTTGGTTATTAATGGTTTTCAAAAAATGGACAACGAACGAGTCTTCGTCGTATATTATGTTTGTAATTATTTCTTTTTTTTTCCGTCGTATTTTCTGGTAGTCATATGATGGTGGTCACGGGTCTCATGGGCCCGCTAATATAGATTGTTTTATTCATTTAGTAGTTTGTTGAACGATATGTTGATATGTTAATTTTTTTTATCGCTTTAAGAGAAAAATATAGATGAGCGGGGTTGGAATTTATCTGCGAACGTACATTACCGAGCCTCCTTGTTAGACAAGTTAAAAACCGGTTTTTGTCGGTTTGATGGTTTTTGAGAAAAATTGTTCTGTAAATCTTATCTGAAGTAGTTATGTAAAATAAATTCGAGAAACGAAATATAGGCTACTGATGATGTTGTCAATGTTGTCCAGAAAGGTGTTAAAATGGTCATATAGCGCAAAAGTGTAGCTTTTGCAACGTAATTGTTCTGAGAGTACTTATTTGTAGAGAAGTTAGATTTGAAGTTAAAATTGTAAACAAAAAGCATAATTTCCCTATTGAGGTTTTAGCTTCCTCAAATCTCCAATAATTCAAAGTCGAAAACCTTCAACTACAAGAAAATTAAATTGTGCTATTTACCTAATTGATATAATTTACTGTATAATCAGATTTTAAAACACTTCAGCAGTTTTTGTTATTGCATGAACAGAATGTTGGCAAATAAATACAAAAAAAAGAAGTTGAAACTTTTTGATCATTCTGCGGGAAGTTCGGACACTACTATTGAAATAAAAAAACAATCAATCCATATCAGAAGCTTCTTTTAAAATCCAGATGAAAACTTGCTCTGTCTACCGAATTTTTAAAGACGCATTTGCGCTCTCATAAAATGCATCGGCTTAGTTTATGAAATGTAAACAATGAAAAGTGTAACATTTTTTTGATATCATCTGATGTGATAGGTGCAAAGAAGTATGGAAAGGTGAATAGCTAAACTCAAAACAAGTTTTTTGGTACGCGAGCTAGAAATTGGGACCTCTTGATCAGTACTGAACGTTTAGAAAATTTGTTCAGAGCATGGGCAAGTGTAAGATTTCTTTCATGGATCGAAAACTAGTGATATTCAGCCCCGAAATATCTCCCCGAACATCTCGTGATCTGAGACGGATTTAGTTTTCATCAGACTCACTAAAGCGCACTTTTAATTGTGCATCCAAATATATCAAAAATAGTGCAACCCTGTCTTGGTGATTCTGTCACGAAATTTGAACACTTCTCCATTCAGTTATCAAATATCGTCCCAGGTTGAACGTCCTTCCTAAACTCCTCCCATTTAATTGTAGGAGGGGATAAATATTTCCTGAGTTTCAGAGGAGGTAAAAAATGCCATCCCATTGCAGTCCGATTATATCTTGTTTTTTTTTGGCGGAGAAAATTGGCCCAGCAATTATCAGTGGCTTACCTGTTTGCCTGGAGGACCCGTACTGCCCTGAAACATAAATATATATCTTTATTTGTCTAGTTGTCAATAACTATATTTCCTATTTCTACATACACATTTATGCACTTTTATAAACATTTATATATATATATATATATATATATATATATGCATATATATATATATATATATATATATATATATATATATGCATACATACATATATATATATATATATATATATATATATATATATATATATGCATACATACATACATACATATATATATATATATATATATATATATATATATATATATATATATCTATATATATATATATATATATATGCATGCATACATACATACATACATATATATATATATATATATATATATATATATACAAACACAAGGGTTTGTATCTTGAGTTCATTGAATAACGATTCCATTGGGAAATACTCAAAGTGTCAAAAAAGTGTGAGTACATTTAAAATATACGTTGGAAAAAAGGATAACGCAACAGGCCCATTTTTTCCGTAAATGGCATGCTAAATAAAAGACAATGAATTCAGCATCAGTCTATTGCATTAGATTTGAGAAAAATGAGAAAAATTTTTTGATAGCATTATTTTTTGTTCAGACACGTTTTGAATTTTTTGAGGAAATTCCAGAACAACTTGTGTATTGTTAAGTTAAAGATCTTTGCTAGGATTTCACCACAGAATAAATTTTAAGAGTTTGACTTTCTGGAACAACTTTTGACAAATTTTGTCAGTTATTTCCTGTCAATATGGCATAAGTTTTGGCCAAAATTAACTTTTAGTAGTTCAGTTTTTGATTGTTTTAGGACAAATTTTGGGAATAAAAGGCCACGCATTACGTTACGTGATGAACGCTGTCTGTGTTTATAATGTAGATAGAACACTTATTGCAGAAAGGGAACAAAAGAAAAGCAATTTTTGGGAGCGTTTCAAGTCAATTAAATTTGAATTTTTCAAAAAATTTTTCAATAGTATATGATGAACGAGCTTATTCTAAATATTTCAAATAGATAGTAAATTTTGAGGGCATCTCAGAAAAAAAAATTTCTAACATTGTCACTTTCTAAAATTTAAAAAATGCCTAATGGATATAAAATTGAGACAGATTTTCTGCTAACATGACCTAATTTTTAATATAAGTTAATCTTTTTGTTGTTCCTTGAGATATCAAGGTTCCCAGAAAAAATTAAAGGCTCAGAGGAAAATGAGAGAAAATTGTTTTAGACCTGACAAATGATTTTTTAATTACAGATTTTTTAACTAAAGGTTAAATTTTTAAATATATAGTATAAAAATTAAGCACATAAGTGATAACAAACAAAAAAATACCCGAAAACAATATCACCAAGAATAACTTCTCAAAATCTCACCTTTAATAGGAGTTTCAACTCATTCGCAGCATTTTTGAAAATCGCACACATAATTTAATTTTTTTCAAAGGTTGTTTTGATGTCATAATTGAAGCGTAACTCACTCCGGAGCAGTAATCTTTTCAAAAATGACTATTTGTATTGTGCAATAAAGCCAACTGGAAGTGAGGGTGAATATTTGTTCACTTGCTTTATATTGATTGCTTTTTCAATGCAAATAAATATATAAAATTTCATTTTTTCCTGCTGTTAGCTGAAGGTTCTAACAACTTTAATACGTATTTGTTCGAGAAAAAAACAAAACGTTTTTGTCATTATTGTGGCTTTGTTGCTATAAAAACCCAAGTTGAATCAATAAGATTTGCACATCCTTGGAACTCTGGAATAGTTTTCAAAAAAGTGCTCCATTGGATTTTTCTAGTCTTTTTGGCTCAACGACATTTTTTTTTCATTTGTTTTTTATAAAGAAAACAACTTTTCTTGTTTAAATTTTATCTTTTTTTGGCTTCTTATAAAATTCATGCTAAACATTTCTTATAGTATAATTATCTGCCTGCTTATAGTGAAGTATCAGCAACCAATATCTTTTTATCGTTTTTTGACCTCTTTACGGTCGATATTTACCACCGATAGAAAGCACAGATTTATTTAAAAATCAGAAGTCGGTCTGGTTTTAATTACTCCGACGATTTTTGTTCTTAGGATTGTTTTAGATATTGAATTTGGCAACTTTTTTGTCGAATTTGGTCTCGTTACTTTGCCGCAAGTCAGTAACATGAATTGAATGAGACAAGAATAAAAACAACACCAGATTTTTAAAGGTTTTTTTAAAAACATTTTTTGCCTTAGTTTTTTGGTTTTATTCAATTCTTCGGTTTTTAATTTGGGCATTATTGTGCTTTTAAGGTTTTTGATAGGTTGTTTCATTGAACGGTTTCAAAATGTAATTGTTTTTTAAAAAAGATTTACATTTTGAGTGTAACATTAAATTGACATAGTGAACTTGTTATGACACAAAAACACTTAACCTTTATGCTTCCTTAGATGGATAGGTTTTTGAGACAACAATAGAAACAACACCAGATTTTTAAAGGTTTTTAAAAACATTTTTTGCCTTAGTTTTTTGGTTTTATTGGATTCTTCGGAAAACTGAACTTTTTCTTTATAATGAAAATAGCCAGTCAGTCTGGCTTACAGTTTAATGAATTGTTTGAAATTAAATTTGAGTCTTGTCGCACAGTTTTTCTTACTCCGTTGTTTTACCTACCTTTGCTATTTCTTCAAAATTTTTTTAGAACTCACTTTGATTTCTACATGCCAATTGAATTCCTTGTGTGGTTAAAAACGCTAGCAGAGTTTGCTCAGCACACATTTTGTAACATTTTGAACATTTGTTCGTCCGATTCTGAAATTTAATTGCAATTGAAATTTTTAGAAAAAAAACACTACGGTATCTGTTCGCCCCAGTGTAAAGAATATTGCATTTCTTGCTCGAAATATGCCGTATAGAATGCGGAAAACTGGTTTCTGCTTTTTTTCATTTTTCGAAGTGGAATTATTTCAACAATATAAACCATGAAAATTTTGTTGTTGCATCAATTTTTTTGAAATCACTGTAGCCTTATTTGCGAAGGTTTTTGAGCACAGCCAACTTCCTGAAAAACAGTATCAAATATGAATAACTGTGAACAAAATGACGTTGTAATCGTCAAGTTTTTTGAAACTAACAAAAAATGAAGAGCCGATTGAGCCAAAATAAAGATCATCAATGACACAATAAATAGGACTGAGGAAGCTAAAGTTGGTGCAAACTGAAATTACTAAACAATATTCTAAAAAATAAGCAAAAATAAAATATATAAATTTTTTTTAATACGTGGAGGAAGATTAATCAGACATTTTGATTAATCTGAAAACTCATTAGTTCTTCTTTTGTCCAATTTTTCAAACATGCGACATATTTCTGCTGCAATTTTGGCCGTGGTTTTTTGTCAGAAGCAATTTTTTTTCAAACACGTTCGTATTTGCCTTATGGTTTTTATGTTTTTGTATAATACATTTTTGTTTTCAAACGTAATGTTTCTGTTTGTGAAAGCAAATTCACTGAAATCAAAGGAGAGTATTTTGTTAATGTACAACTTCGTTCCAAAACATATAGGTAAAACACTTTTTTACGAAATCAATAAAAAAAATTATATTTCAATCTACCTTTGAGAAGGAAACACCATTGATAAATAATTCAGGTTTCAGAAAAAGATGACAACTATTCGAAAATTTGCTGGAAACGTTGAGTTAGCTTTGAAGACTTCTTTGGTTCCTCTTTCAACAAATAAACATTCAAGCTCAAATTCACTCCACGCTAAAATTTGATTTGGTGTTCCTTTAGATGCAGAAAAATGTTCTTGAAAAATGAATGGTTTTCAACAATTTTTTGGTCTCATTTTATAACGAAAACACTCTCCAGCTTTTTTTGGACAACAAATTTAGTTTTCTTTATTTTATTGATTAGTTGATTGACCAAACGATTGCCAACGTGTTTCTTGCTTGTTTTTAGAAATAATTAGTGAACAAAAAATGATCAAATTGCGTTGTGTACACATTTGTTCTGCTTAACATAGTCACGTGATTTTTCAATAATTAGTAATATTTATACCAAAAACTCATTCTTATATTTTTCATATACGGGAACAATTATCCACAGACAGGACAGATTATATTTAAATTACATTTTTGATTACAATCAAGATAGAAAAATATGCAACGATAAAGATAGAAAGATGAGTTGGCTCTACCTAGTATCTGTTGATCAAAATTTTGACATAACCAGATTCAGTTATCCAAGACCTTATGCACAAACTTTTCCAGGAGTCGCAAAAGTATGAGCTAGTACCAGATAGATATGTAGATCTGTCGATATTTATTTAAGTGCACAAATATTAGGCGAGTAAATTAACGCGATCTAACCCAGGTTGGGGTTCAGAACCAAATTTTTGTCTCGTCAGACTTTCCAGGCCAAAATTATCTCTGATCAGACTTTCCAGACGGAAATTAACCCTGATCAGACTTTCCAGGCCCAAGTTACCTCTGATCAGACTTTCCAGACACAGAAGATCTCTGATCAGACTTTTCAAACGGAAAGCGATCTGATCAGACCATCTTCAGACCATGGTCCAGACTCAAATTCAGACAATTGCCCAGACCTTAATCAGACTATGATCAGATTCAAGTGCGCTCGAAATAGTCTGATCAGAGAAAAATTTTACTTGTGAAAAAATCTCTTAATTTTGCTATAATATATTCATTTCATAAAAACTGATGTTTACACTATTTAATTCATCAAAAGAAAAACCAGCTATAAAAGAATTACTAAGGAAAACGAAACCCAAGTGTTGAGAACAAATTTTATTTAATGTACTCTCTAGTGTATATTTCAGACTAAATTGATGAGTTTAGACAGCTTTCCATAAGAAACATCGTGGTCTACAGTTAATCAAAATTTCCTATGAAAGGGACCGGCCTTTGCTATCAGCTGGACTCCTTTTTCTAATCAGAGCCATCGGAATTTAGATGAGTCCCTGATCAAAACTCTGATTTACTGTTGCCTATTGGCAGAGCCAACATCTGTCAGTAAAAAAACAAAGAACTGAAAAAATAAGGCAATCAAATTGGTACCTGATCAGAGACAATTGCGTTCAAAAACATTTCTGATCAGACCAATTGCGCTCGAACCCTTTATAATCAGACTCAAGTGCGCTCGAATACGCCTATGATCAGACTTTTCAGACCAAATTGACCCCTAATCAGAGCAACTCCAGACCATGGTCCAGACTGTAATGCGTTCGAACTTCCGTCTAGGCGCTTTAATTTCGCTCTGGGAACACACGGGTGTGCACTTGATTGGATCTGATCATAAAGCAAATTGGGTCTGCATCTCAACCTGGGAAGTAGCGAGTTCCGTGTGAAATTAACTTAATACACGGAGGAAAGTTCAAACGGATTTCTCACACCCCAAAATTTGAGGCTAATTTATATTCATATACGTGTTATGCTTTTAAACTTTGGAAGAAGAATCGGAGTAATAGGTTAGGTAGTTTTGCAATTTGATAAAACAGCGACCAAATTTTAAAAAGAAGCGGTTGCCTTGTTCTAGATTTTGTCCACACATAATTTACTTGTAATTCTAATTCAGAATGAAAGAATATTCGGAGAATTTAGTATATATAAGAGGAGATTTTGTTGGAGATGAAAGAGAAGAGAGCCCATTAGTTGCTCGAGGCAAACTAAATTCGATACGGAGCAATTTTCTAGTCTAACAGTTCAAGACTTAACAGTCCCAGACAAAACAAACCTAAATTACAAATTAGTCCAAGACAATATAGTCCCTAAAAACAGACAAAACAGTCCCAGACAAAACAGGCCTGGTCAAAACGTTATTTACGCGGATCAAAAAATAAAGTGCAGCTTTATCCTTAAAAGAAAGTTTTGAAGACGATGAACCAAAATCACGGTGACACAGTGGTTAGTGCTCCGGACACACATTCGAAGGTCGCTGGTTTGTGCCCGAGTGGGATTTTTTTCTCGAAAAATCAAAATTTAAGGGTTATTCATATCGGAACTTTGGTAACATTAGGAAAAGTGTTAAAATACGGAGAAGCAAGTTGGAGGAAGCAAACTGAAAATTGATTGGTTTCATTTCACTGAAAGAATGCGTTTCAAACTGCAACTTCGAAATTCATTGTTACTCGTTTTGTTGTGAAATTCAATGTTACACTTTTTTTATGAGGGAGAAGAGCATACAAGAGAGGCAAATTGATGCCGTCAATCGAAGCGTGAATTGTGTGAAACCTCTCATTAAGTTTAACAAATTGTTTTCCGTCTACTTTTAATACTTTGATGATTCAGATTTGTTTCCCTTATATCTGAAGTAAACTTTTGTTAATTAAAGCTTTGAGTCGCTAAATTTAAAATCTCGGGACTATCTTGTCTGGATCTCTTTTGTCTGTTTTTTGAGACTGTTTTGTATGGGACTGTTTTGTCAGTACATAGCAACATAATGTAATGACGAATCTTCAAGTAACCAATAAATTGAAGCTTGATTTTCAATCCAGAATCCATTTTTTGTCAAACCATTATTTTCTGTACCCTCATGATCAGGAACAAGTTCATCTGTTGTGCTTGCACCCAAACAATTCATTAAATTTTTTCTTGTTTCTACAAAGAACAGAATTTTTAACGCCTTATAGGTGTATATTTCACTCACCGGGTTGCCTTTGCTTCCAGTGAAACCTTGTGGCCCTCTATCTCCCTTATCCCCTTGGGACCCTGCAGGTCCAGGAGGTCCAGGGGGTCCGGGTTCACCTTTCTGGCCTTTGAAGTTGGACTGAAAAGATACAAGCACCCGCAATTAAGAACAAAACTGTGTGATGAAAAATGGAATTTTATAAGAAAAATGTAATTCTCAACGTGGGAGAATATAGGACCCACTTTCCCACACTATCATACTTCCCAACCCTAGAGGGGTTATAATTACAAAATTGTGATTTTTAACTTATACCAAATTGCTCTACAACAACATAAATTGCGATTAGTTGTCATTTTGATCTGCATAAGGTTGTTTGTAATTAACTCACGTTATCCGTGGTAGTTTGCAACTCTTGATTTCCTATGTCAGTCAACGGCCTCAGCTCATTATTGAACATACTCTGTGATTAGATTGGAGTGAATTATACCAGTTCGCCGAGCAAAATCTTTTGAGATCTGTCTCTCACGTTCTTGTTAAACTCGCAAGATAAGCGTCAGTGTTAGACTGGGGTTAACGACATCGGGGGGGGGGGGGGGGTAAAGTTGAATGCACAAAACTTTTTAACTATACCTCATAGAACTTGTAATTGGGTGCTTCTCCAACGTGGACATTCTGTTAAAACAAAAGAACACAATTAGTTATGGCAACCAGTGGTAAATATGGCATCTGGCTGAGTTAGATCATTTTTATCGTTTGTTTTATCCTATTTAATTATCAAGTTGTTTATTTTTCATGCTATGTATGTTTCTGAAAGACGGCTGTTTGGTGAGAAAACATCAGGCCTTGATCAGTGCTGAATTAGTTTTAATCAGCGCTGAATCAGTCTTAATCAGCGCTGAATCAGTCTTAATCAGCTCTGACTCAGTCTTAATCAGCGCTTAGTCAATATTCAGATCTTTAAACATGTTTTAGATCAGCAAATCATTTGGCCACTAGACATGACATACTGTAGACTTGAAATCCCAAGTCTACAGAAAGCTATGATTTGGGAAAATGAGACGTGTTCAGAAAAGATTTGATTAACCGAACTTAACGGAACTTTTACTTGAAACCAGTTCCTGGAATTAAATTGAGGGTTTTTGACTGTTACAAACCTGTGATTGAGATCCTTCCCCGGAATCCTTGGATGTTATTGATACTCCTCGCTTGTTTCTTGCATACTGAAACAACGAATCCTCACAAACGTCAAATGGCAACTGACAAGATGAACGAAATACTTCGATTTTATGACCAAAACGTGACCAAAATGATTAGTCAAAAATATTGGAGGTGCCATCCAATTTTACTGAAACCGAAAATTGTTGATTCTTATTTTAATTTACACTTCCATGATCATCTACACTTTTTGTGCCTAAACGTATACTTTGGAAATAGTGTGTAAAACAGTGACAACAGCTTTAATTAATTTAAAATTTATTACTTGAGTTTCTTTAGTAATTACCTAAGATGCGATTTAGGAATCAAACTTTTGCAAGAATTATATTATGCTTTTAATTTTCAATTCGTTCTTACTCCGTATAGTAATCCGCATAAATAATAATACGAGGTCTTTTTTGCAATGATTTTCAAATTACTCTCTCTTTCTTTTATGTCACACATTTGGCAACTATCGCAGAAAAGAGTGACACAAAATGTACGTTTTGCAGCGCAGTGAATCAATTTCATAAAATGTGCTGAATCTTTTTTCTTCATTACGATTACTGCTGTAAATACATTTGTCGCGCATAAAAGTATCCTGAATTTAGCTCACATTTTAGTTCAATTCTTTGTTCCGGTAACCTTCTTAAGCCACTATCAATCATTTCAATGCAAAAACACATCAAGCTTTGACAAATTTTCTAGTAAATGATTCTTCAGTTATCATTTAGTAGAAATTTTGCCAAAGCTTGATGTATCTTGATTTTATTTGAAAATTTTTGCATTGAAATTATTGATAGTGGCTTAAGAAAGTTGCCGGAACAAAGAATTGTACCAGAACGTGAGCTAATTTCAGAACATATTTATGCGCGAGAAATGTATTTACAGCAGACATCGTAATGAAGAAAAACTATCTCAAATTCCGATTCAGCACGCTTTCCAACGGTAGAAATAAGAAAATTATTATAGTGCAGAATGGGAGTAGAAACATCCAGAAGCACCACAAAAATGAGATAATTTGCGTAGAAAACTGAGAGTAGCACCTATTCCTGATTTTAAGCTGCCACGAAGATCAATTTAAAATAATGAAAAAATTCTTGCTTTTTTCAATCTTTGAGCATTTTTTTATTCTACGAAAATTCGAAGTATGTTAGAAATTTTTTGAAAGAAAAAGATGAAGCAAGCAGAGACTAGCGTTTGATTTCAAATTGAATGAATTTTTGAAACTCATTTTACAGTCCTCATTTTTCTAAAGTGTTCAAAATTTTGTTTAGGTATTAGTCGATTCTGACAGGTTTATATTCAGAGACAATTTTAATATTTTAATTTATTTTTACTTATTTGTTGAGTTTGTTTGAGATTGTTGACAAAAATTCTGTCAATCAGTTAAAAACTTTCGAGATGAAAAATTGTATCAAATTGTGATCTGCGACTAGAACATAGTTGCATCTGATAAGGTTATTACTTCATTTTTGCTGTCTTATTTCCATCAGGTAAAAAACATTTTGCATAGCTGGTTTCAGATATCAAAACTATATATATGGACCATCACCTGGGTGTCTTGAGTTATCATTTTTACTATTTTGGAAACAAAAACCTGGAGACAATATATGAGCTTATTTGCAAGTGTGTTGTCTGATAAATCGTCGGTTCAAAAATTTCCACAAACCGTTTCAATGAAAATTGGGCTAAAATACAATATCATTTTCATTTTTCTTGTGTATTTTTGTCTGAAACTTAACTACGATTGACATAGTTTTTTGCAGCGAAAAATCTGAATTGATTTAGTAGACCAGAAGTTCAGCGAGTTGATTTAGTAGAAAAAACTTAGTAATCACCTCCAACTCCAACGAAAACTGTTTTCTCAAACTTGACTTTAATTGTCTTTAAAACTGTTGTTCTTAGTGAATTCTATGTCCAAACGAAAACAAACAATGAAAAAATCATGTCGTCCGTTGAGGGAGTTCATCAAGTTCAACCTCGATAACTCAAGGCCGTTGAAAAATGAGAATTAAAAATTTTCATGCTCTTGATGAGGTTGTACATTTTGTCTCATCTTTTTAATGGTCTGATCCTTTATTGGACAACACCAGTCCGTTTGTTGACGCGGGATTCAAGGAGTCATGTATCAACTCCGCCATCTTAGAAGTTCCAAACATTTTTTTTACTTATAGTCTTTATGCCCACTCAATTTATACAATTTATTCAAGAAAACCTTCTTGTACAAATTAGTTAAGACATTTTATAATTTTATAACACGAGAGAGATAAACAGTCGTTTATCCCAAGTTTGAAAACTCCGGTTCAACACCATCTGTTTTTTAGTCCTCCTATAGAAACTCAACAGTTAAAATCTAACAAAGCCGAGACCTAACATAAAACGATCATCGAATAAGGGCAGTTGATCAAGAGGAACAACATCGGCTCGATCAATTTTGCCGTCAACATAAGAAACTTTGCGTAAAAGTACTCAATTAAAATGTCAGGAGTTTTATGCTCACAAGGAAGAATTGATTTGAAAAAGAGGAAGAAAAAAATCAAAAAATTATAGAATTTAGGTTTTTTAAACTCATAATTAACAAAAACTTTAATGGAGGCCATCCAGAAAAATGCCAGAAACAACAGACAAATTGTAAAATCTATGCTAACAGATCTTAGTTACTGCCTAATTACTTGTTATTTGCTCCTCTCTTCTAGCAAGCAATTTTTAATCACTTTTTGCTTTTACTTTTGGCATTTCTGCGCTGGTTTTGTTATCCAACAGTAATTCCTTAATTTTTTTCATTATTTGATAATTTGTGCTTTGTATGGACTGTCACTAGCTACTTAGCATTCTATCATGAAACAATATTGAATTTGATTAATTAATTGTTCCATACGATTTTTTCCCAGTAAATTGCCTAATAACGGTACTAAAACGGGCAACAAATTTGGTCATCCTGATGTTCACGAACATCTATTTTTGTAGCCTTGCAAACCAATGCTCTTTTTGCAGCAATTGCAAATTTTTGAAGTAGTTTTGTTGTATTTTTTGCGCTAAGAAAACGTTTTGGAAAATTGAATGCTGGCAAATTGAATGGTAAAAATAAACAAACAAAGTCTTGAAAAGAATGCAAGTGATTGAAAACACTGAACTCGACGCCTCTAGCGGATAAATTTTTTCTTTGAAAGTACATAATTGGTTGCTAGCAGTAATGACCCCTTTTTATTAGATTCATGATTTTTTAAATAGGAAATGAAACGAGAATGAAACAAGTATTGAATTTTGTTTATTTTGCCCAATGGGTGGTTTCATGTCATGTCTATCTCTTCAATAATTGACTCAGTTCAATAACAAGTTCATTCCTGATGTTGGAAATTCCTGTTCCACACACAGACTCTCGCAGCCGTCTTGTTTAATCAATTTTAGGGATTTCTGCAGAGATAGGAATTAGTGCATAACATACTGCTTAAGTCATATTTGGATTATAGAATAAGCTAAGACTTACCGGTATCTTGGAATCTAACACAACAATTTCGCCTGCGCTTCCCTGTAAACAAACAAAACAAACATGGACTATAACTTGTTAATAACCTATCTTAAAATATTCTACTAACAATAACATATTAGCAAGTGACTGTGCTTATGAATCTAAAGAAAGCGAGTGAGAAACGCGCTCTATATTTTTTGGTCTCTAAATCATTGAGAGCTACTTTCTAGGTGTTCTGTGCTATTTAGTAGAAATTAGATACATTTTATGTTACCTTTTCACCGGGTTCTCCTTTCTCTCCTCGAACTCCGGGGAACCCTCGCGGTCCCTAAAAAAGTAATCACAAAAAGATGCGATCATTTAGAGTATAAATCTGTTTGTATAAAGTTGATGACTTGTAAATTGATGTAGCTTTGAAGGTCACGAGCGTGTTCAAAAAAATTAATTTAATGCGTATATATGGTTATGTGTGATGTAACCCTGAAACATTCAAAGCTAATGCTTCGTTAAGCTAAGCTAAGCTAATACTTTCAGCAGCTTTAGTTTTGCCCAAATGCTCTCGAGCTACATCACTATGTCACGATGTAAGAACGAAAAGAATTTCACACTACAAATAATCTATAAAGTCTTATTTGCAATGCATATTATATGGAAGAGGGGAATACGTTTGATTGTAAACAGGGTCTACTCACTTGCGGACCAGTGTCGCCTGAAACAGAAATTTATATTGAATATAGATAAACAAAAATTTACATCAAATGCCATAGAGAAGAGGAAATATGAGATTTTCAGATGAGGCACAATAACAGAAACAACTTCAGCACACCTTATCAACTAATCTTAAGGTTATAAAATTGACGCTATATCGATTTCTATTTTTAACGACAAAGAAACAGATGTTCCGATTATTTTAGTGACTGAAAAACGCCTATCGTGAATGTATAATAGAGTTTCCTAAGCTGCATCCACTGACCTCTTGGCCCAGGTGGTCCGGGTTCTCCATCCCGTCCTGGGGGTCCTCGTAAGTCTGAAACAGCAATAGGAAAGTGAATTCATTTAGAATCAAAGGTTCCGCAAAAATCAGCCACAACGAGCAAACGTTTTTCTACTGTCAAACATTAATGCTTAGGACTTAACAAATGCTTACAAAACTGTGAGATCTTTTCACAGGTTGAATTGACCTCTAACCAGATCGCTCCAGGGCAAAGTAATCTTTAACCAGACCGACTTAACCTCTGATCAGACTGACGTTCAACCAAAACCTCGAGTGCGCTCGAACTGCACTCGTCGCTGTCTCTGATACCTTCCTAGACAGAAGGGATCACTGACCAGACCAAAATTAGACATTTTTTCAGATTGCGTCTGCTAGAATCCTCCTCTAAGCATACTAGTGTTCGCTTGAATCCACCTCTGGTCAGAATCAAGTGCGCTGGAAATTGCCCCTGATCAGACTCAAGTGCGCTCGAATTCTGTCTGAACAGGGATCATGCACAAATCTCTTATCATTGCCATTATATATTTTTCTCTTACAAAATGATATTTGCTCTAATGTATTCAACTAAAGGAAAAACTAATTTTAAGAGTACTGCTAACAAAAAAACCAGTGTTGGAAAGCCAATTATGTATGCCATTCGCGCATGTTCTTGAATCAATAGATAAATTTAGACAGCTTTCCATGAAAAACTTTTTGATCAACAGTTACACAAAATTATTAAAATATTTTATTTATCAAATTTAAAATATCAAATTTAAAATATTTTATTTATCAAATTTAAATTGCTATTAGGTGGAACCCTTGGTTTTAATCAATATCATCGGACGCTGGATGAGTCTCTAGATCGGATAAATGCTTAATTGTTCCTTCTCGTCAGAGGCAACTCTCAGTAAGAAAATTGCGCTCGAGATGCTTTCTGATCACACCCATTTTTTTTCTGATCAGAATCTGACCAATATGCGCTTGAAACCGCATCTGATCAGACAATCCCTGACAGAAGTGACCTCTAACCAGACCAAGATCAGGCCATTATCTAGACTTTTGTGCAATCAAACCAATTCCCAGACTCTGTTATTTTTTCTGGAATCACACTGTGTGCGTTTGACTTGGGTCTGATGAGAGGTCACTTCCGTCTCGACCCGAGTTGCCTCTATGCCCCTTCCCCCAGAACGTTATGCACCTCCCAATTAGAGAGCAGGTGCCATTACATAGGAAAACAGTAAGTAAAAATATGGCAAGCCCGATTGGGGTGCAACTATTATGCGCTTAGCTGGGAGCCCAAACGAAAAAAATCTAAACTGTCTTAGCAACTATTATATGCTGAATCCCGAGTTTCAGTTTTCGTTTCATGTTATCATTTAACTACCGAGCATGATTTGATTCTGTACATCAACATTTGTCGACTGTATAGAGTAATTTCAGGACAGAAGTGCAGTCTAAACATACTTTGTAGTTATTACTTTTTGAAACATTACGATTCAGTACGGTTTTACTATGATGTTGCTATGATGTAATGGTAGCATAGGTCATTTTGAGCGTTAGATAGAGTTTTCGAATATTTGTTGCGCATGCTGAAGAACAAAAAATTTTAAACTTCATCTCTAGGAAAGTTTAATAAAAAATGAACGGTTTCCCTTGTCCTTTTTTCTCTGTAGGAAAAAAATAAACCATCGATACAGGGAAACACATACGCACTATTTCCCTCTGTTTTTCTTTCTTATTATAATCCGCTGCTTTTCAGCATAGCAACAAGCTTTTCCTCTTACAACGTCGTATATGCCTAAAACGTACATATCGGTATTTATGCCAATTCAAACAAACATATTTTTAGCTTTCATTTCTATTCACATACGCTTTTTGCCAATGAAAAAATGGTGGAGGAAAAGTACCACAACGCAATGTAGTAAACGCAAACGCCGATTCTAAGCGATACCAATTTTTGATAATTTTGATCTAAAATAACATTACAAATTGATTTCTGGGAAAGAATGGATCTGACCAACTTGTCCGGAAAAAGTCTGGGTCTAGCCAGATTTATAATAATAATTTTTTCGGCAATTGTAATTGTGATAACTGTGGGAGTAGTTGTTCTTATTTGTATCCTTTTATTCGCTTACAATGTAGACGACTTATCAGCTATTATCAATTCACAAACTGTCTCATCTTTGGGAATATTTGCGATGGCGACCCTTGGCGTGTTGTTGTTTACGGCACTGTTGGGTATATGTGGCTCTATTAGGCAAAGTGGATGCCTGCTCAAATTGTTTGCCTTCATTCTGACTATTTTGACAATGGTCGAGTGTTAGTATTTAAATTTTAAAAAGTTTTAGTTATTGTGTGTGTTCACGCGGCTGCGCACTTCTTCAAAATCGCATAACAAGATCCGATTGACCGTAACAGTGTTAGAAAATACCCGTACAGACGTAACTCATTAGAAATCTATAGATTTTGACTCACTTACAATCATTACAGCCCGGGATTACCACATAAATCGTACATAAATCTATGGCTTTGCATGGTTTCTTACCGTATTGACGTCTAACGAAAAAAGTGGTTTGAGCTGACAATTATTGGATAGCAAAATTTGCAAAGACCACAATTTTCTACCTGCACCTGAGGAACACTAGTTTTTTGTTTTTTTTTAGCTAAGAAACCGTAACTTAACATAACCCGTACTTAACGCCAAGTCAATATCAGTATTGAGCAAGTCTAATGGCAAGCCTAGGTATCAGTAATGATTAAGCTATGATCACAACACCTTTTAGACTTGTCAGACTTGGCCAAGACTTGGATTATGAATTGCCAAGTCTTTGCCAAGTCTGACAAGTCTTAAATATGTTATAATTAAAGCTCTGAATCAGTACTGCTTGTCTTGGTCAAGACTTGGATTAAGAATTGCCAAGTCTTGGCCAAGATCAGCAGGTCTAAATGTAAGTTTTGGCCAGGACTAGGCAAGTCTTAATCCAAGTCTTGGCCAAGACTTGGCAAGTTCTAATCCAAGTCTTGGCCAAGACTTGGCAAGTACTAATCCAAGTCTTGGCCAAGACTTAGCAAGTTCTAATCCAAGTCTTGGCCAAGACTTGGCAAGTACTAATCCAAGTCTTGGCCAAGACTTGGCAAGTTCTAATCCAAGTCTTGGCCAAGACTTGGCAAGTACTAATCCAAGTCTTGGCCAAGAGTTGGCAAGTTCTAATCCAAGTCTTGGCCAAGACTTGGATTAGAACCAAATGTCAAACGTTTCCAACCGAAGTAAAATGTTAAAAAGGGGTGCAATAGTGAGGGTCCTCATGCCTGCCATGACATGGAGTTAGGTGTGCCCTGTCTGGGCCAAGACTTGAATTTAGACGTGCAAAGTCTTGGCCGAGACTTGGCACATCTAACTCCATGTCATGGCAGGCATGAGGACCCTCACAGTTGCACCTCTTTTAAACATTTTGCTTCGGTTGGAAACGTTCGACATTTAGTTTATCTGAAAAGTACAAAATTTTGGGCTATTTTTGGGGCTGAAAACGGCCCATAACACCGGAGATACTTTCAATTTCTGCTAAAAAGATCCCCGGGATGCTAACATACAGTTTCGTATGCCCCCGGTGTCACTTTATAACACCCCAAGAAAGTAGCCAAAAATTAAAGAAAAAATAGTGGCACGTTGTGAAACTTTTTGCAATTCAAAATTTTTCACTCATTTTTTTTTGAAAAGTTGGTTTTCAATTTGGAATCAACTTGCAAATGTTACCCAAGTCTTGGCCAAGACTTGTCAGACTTGTAAGACTTGCTTTAAGACTCACCCAGTACTTAAAAACGAAATAAGCATTGGATTTAGACTTGCCTAGTACTCATAGTACAGTTCGGTACGGGAACATCTATACTACACGTACCGTGCATTTTGGTACACGACAAAGCAAAAACGAAAAAGTGTGCTCCGATGTAAGGTCACGCAAGGGATATGCAAAGCACATGGTAAAAAATTGGGTACTTATTAAGCAGCAGTAACCGAAATAGAACGAATATTCTACTTGTCACCCGTAACCACTTTTTAAGCTAGACTCTTGCTTGACTCTAATGATCATGCAAAACAATTAAAAGTGATTTCAAGGCAAAAACCTAACCGATGAGACTAAAAAACAAGTTTGCTCGAAAATTGTAGCAAGGTCGGATTCAAAAGAGCGCACTTCAGACGCATTATTAGACGTTTTCTTGTGCTTAAAAATAAGGAACCGGAGAAACTGAATGTACCGGATGTTTCCTTCATGTAGAAAACATCCAGTAAATTTGATTTCGGTTCCTTTCTTTTTAAGCAAAGAAAAACTTCTAATAAGGCTTTGGAAATGCGCTTAAACTTGGGTACGATTTTCTATTTCCAATTTCAGTGGATTGTTCTGAATATATATGTATGAAAAAAAGCATTTGTGTTTCAGTCGCGGCTGCGTGCTACTACTTTGCATACAGCAGTGAAGTGGACACTTTTCTGAAGCAGGAGATGGCAAGTTCAATGGACCACTACGTGGGAGAGAACTCAACCACTGCAGACTCCATCGCCTGGAACTTCCTACAACTCAAGTTCGACTGCTGTGGAATCGACTCACATGAAGGTACCAAACAAATACACTCGAGGAGCTCGAAAAAAGTTAGGATGCATATGATTAATTACTTTCTTTTACGTACATTATAACACTAAATAACATGTAGCAAACTATTATATCTAGGTCGAATGCCCTCTCAATCCTCTCATTTTGGTCGAAAGGAGGGGCGGGGTATTTATTCGGATTGGATAAAATTATATAAGAGGGGGGGGGGGGGGGGCAGAAAAGGAAGGAGTTTTTAGAAATTCCTCCAATTGCAGCCCCACTTATACATACAAAACAATCCCACTCTTTCATAAAAAAACAGCTCAGAACAAATTCCAGAATTTTTATGGATAATTTTGGCAGAGGGCGATATGTATTTGTAAGACAATATCTCGATTATGGACGTAAAAATGATGAGTTTAGACTGGGACGTGACAAGTTGGAAGGAAGCGGATCCCTCAATCGGAGGATACACTCAGCCATATCCCTACACCTGTTGCACCATTGAGAATGAACCCAGTCTCAAAAATATCAAAGATGGATATGTTAGTCATCATTGTATTACATTGTATAATCAAATAAAGATGTTTTATTTTCATCGCAACCAGTATTACTCTAGTAGAGACCTCTACTTATGAAAAGACCATACTTGAACCGAATCAGTGTTGAAAAAAACTTTGGACAATAATTTCGAGTTTCTCTTGGCTCGAATTATGTCACGCTCCTCAAAGCAAGATATCATGCTGGACTTTTGTTTGACTCCACAAGCTCATACTAGAATTGTTTTAAACCTCAAATACTCTTTTAAATTTTTGACTAACTAAAACTGACTCTATTTACACTTTTATTCGCCTGACAAATTTAACATCAGAAATTGGGCCTAGCTGTTGTCAAATCGTAAAAGTAAGAATCTTTTTGTTATTAGACTGTTTTTTGGCAGATGAAAACTGAGGGCTCTTCTATTCTTTGCTTATGCTTATAACACCGTAAGTGCGCATGCTTCTTCGTCCAACACTTTCATATTACATGAATTCGAGATCCGCATCAAATAAAAACAAAAACATTATTAATTAATTATAATCGTTATTTCTGAGAAATCATAGTGTAACACCGGATTTGAGTCTCCGAGCATTTCAGCGCTGAACCAACACATTGCAAGATTAAAAACTTAATTCAGTTCTGAAACATTGCATCTCCAGAATATCTCAGGGTTCGCTCAGGCTAAATTTGAACCGTATGGTCTGAACATTACTCAACGTTCAAAATTAAGTCTGAGCAGTATAATGTCATACTTTTGTAGCCTGAAACTGGTTAATACTATAGTAGTGTACACAGTGTTTGTACCTAAGATAGGTTGTAAGCAATTACCAGAAGCCCATTTAGCCTTTTGGTTACGACTCGCTACACAAATAAATGTAACAAGTACCCAAGCGCAAGTTCGAATTGCTTATAAAGCAAACCTTGTTGACGGGAGTTAAACTAAACATATTATTTTTCATGCATTAAGTTTTTTAATCAAAATTGAAGACCAGCCAGTGTAAATTGTGACGTGACCAGAGTACTGGTGTCATCCCCAAAAAACAGAATTCTTCTAGACTGATTAAGCGCTGATTTGCTCTGCCACAAACTTCCGGGACAGCATTAGGCCACAGCGGCCTGTTCTCAGCCGTCTTTTTCTTTTTTTAATTATTCCCCATATTTCAGACCTTTTTTTCCTTCAGCTTTTTTCATGGTGACTATGGCTTGCTGGCATCAATTCAGCCATAATTAGTCGGGCTTAGCGGATAAGTTACGTGGGAGCTCATCCTCACGCAGCAAAGGAAACAAATTGAACTTAGCTAGTGAGAGAACATAATAATATAGCTCTGTTGAAGTGCGACTTCAAAACGTTCAAACGCAAAAAAAATCAAGCAAAATATTTTTTTAAGAATTTCGATTTTTACAAAATCAAAATTACAAAGGTAGTTTTTTTTCGGCTTATGAAACGACCACTTTATAGATGTAGAAAATTGTTGACATGTGTTTTGAGTTAGATAGAAACTCGGTTCGTTCGTTTTACAAACGTGGGGAATCTTTGGTATGCAAGGTTTCAATCGTAGGAAACCCTGGGTGTATTCAACGTAGAAAATTCAAAGTGGGCCTCAAAATTTCCGAAGTATTTCCTTTATTTGAAGGTGCCTCCATCGGACACTGATTTGGAGAATTGCTATGACACCGGGACCCCTGGTTTACACTCCAAGGGATGCTACTCTACAGTGGATGAGGTTAGTAATACCAGCAGTATTATCAATGTTCCAGTCTAACTAAATATTATTCACAAAGGTCACTTGTCACACAATGAGTGGGGAAAGTTTTCATTCTGCAACAAATTTATTTGTCTTACGCAATGAGCGGGGAGCACAAATATACCGAGCGGCTGTTTGCACATTGAAAAAATGTCTATTAGAAGAGAAAAAGAGTTCGGTGACAACGTGGAAACGCTTTGAGGAGTTAAAACTTGGATTTCGAAAACCATTAAAAGTATTGAGTTGAAATGAATGTTGAATGATCGTGAAATGATGACTGAATGACCGTGAATGATCGTGAAAAAGTATGAGATCGCTTCTTTGATAGTTTAAACAGGATTCTGTAATGAAACATTTTCATTCCTTCAATAAGTGATAGAATTTTGATCAGTTTTTTCCACTGAAAAAGTTGATTGAAATATATTTCTTTTTGCAGCTGCTGTCTGACTATGGGTTCTACGTGGGTGCAGGCATTGTGGCCTTACTCTCCATTCAGCTACTTCTCATTTACCTCTCCTGTCAAATATCCACTAAAGCACAAGCCAAAAACTCATTCTCATTCTCAAAGAGATCCCCAGACGACAACAACGAGAAATAGGCTATTTAGATATAAATTTATATTTAACAGATTCGAAACCATGATAAAGTTCACAAACTCGATATGTACCCAGGTTGAGGTCCAGACTCAAATTTTCTTCTGATCAGACTTTCCAGATCCAAATTATCTCTGATCAGACTTTTCAGACCCAAATAACCTCTGATCAGACTTTCCAGACTGATTGAGTCTCTGATCAGACCATCTCCAGACCATGGTCCAGACTCAAATTCAGACCATTGTCCAAATCTTAATCAGACTATGATCAGACCCATTCTCAGACGCAAGTGCGCTCGAAGTCGCCTCTGATCAGACCCAAATGTGCTCGAATTGGCCTATGACCAGACTTTTCAGACCAAATTGACCTCTGATCAGTTCATCTCCAGACCATGCTCCAGACTGTAGTGCGCCCGAACTTCCGTCCAGACCCTGTAAATTCGGTCTGGGAACACACGGGTGTGCACTCGACTGGGTCTGATCATAAACCAATTTGGGTCTGAACCTCAACCTGGGTATACATGCATCTTTTTATATGTCGGTATATATGCATCGCAAAAACAAAATAATCCTTGATAGATTAATGAAATTGTTTATTTTAATATTGTTTTCGATGTTACCTGAAACAATCTGACATGTTGAAGGCACATATAGCTTTGAGAGCGTTTTCGAATAAAATTGTTCGAAGCAAGAGACTTCGAATGTTTTATGGTTATCACATCTAACTCAATTGCAAATTACCCAATATGGCAAAATACCCAATGCAATAAAACCCTATTGGTTCCCTTCTTTTGTCTTTATTAATCATTTGAAAGATTACAAAAAGGCTTTTGTATGACAAGTGTCTTCTTTGTCATACTTGCATGGTTTATGTCACGTCATTTTCAATAGCGATAGTTTCATATCAACTCTAGTGGTTCACTTAGGCTTATTCGTGGCGGTTGCTAAAAATCAATGTATTAAAACTCTCTCATACGTATAATTATGCTAATTAATTGTTCCGACTCTCTTGAGGGGGGAGGAACTATATACTCAACTGGTTTTTTTTTTGTTCCGTGAATTTTCGCCGCTCGATATATTCATCGTAGAGAGTTGAGACTGGAATCATTAGAAAGCTCGTCCAGCGTAGAATATGGAATTAAAAAGATTTTTTTAATTTTCGTTTTCTACAGGGAGTTATCGAGGCTTAAACTTCTGAGAAAAGAAGAGTGAATTCACGTTGTTTTTATTCACATTTTCCGGAATTTTTGCCTAAATTTTCGTCAATTTTGCTAAAATTTGTTATAATTTTTAAGAATAGTGTCGTTGATTTTATTTTTGAAGACGAACAAGCATTTTTGATTGTTTTGATTTAATTTTTTGGTCAAAAAATCTGGATAAACATTTCAAAATTTAGCCTTTTTCATCAACAACAGCACGAAATAAGCTACTTTAGTCCACTTTGATTAAATTTGCCTACAGTACACACCCAAACAACACTCATACAATCTTTGTAGACTCAGAGGGGGGCTATTTCTACTTCAGAGTCCGCAGAGAGTGCCTTGTAGTTAAAACTTTGCCGTTTTTTGCTAACTTTACTCGTTGATTATCAAAAATGCAAAATTTATTTTGAGTTTCAACTCAGAAATTATCTATATCTACAACATTCGAAAAATCAATTGTTCTGAACGGACAATAAGTATTAACAGGGGTAGTTTTGGGCCAATCTTGGACTGTTACAATCCAAAAAAGTCGGGTTGTAATCAGTCGGTCTTTTTTTTTAAAAAAAAAAGACTTTTTTTTAATAATAAAGAATAGAACATATCAAATCAAAGCTCAGGAGTGATAGGTCCAACCAATTCGCTTGCTAAACAGCTCCAGGCTAATGCATTTAGTTTTTTAATTGAAAGTTTATGGTCGTTTCTTTTTTAAAAATAATTGACTTTTCAATAAATAATGGCTTAATTAACTTTTCCTCTATTTTTTTCTTAATTTGTTCAACTTCCAGCTTAGTGTCAGCAAAAAAAGACTGCTTCTTCTTTCTACTGAGTTAACATTTATTCTCGGTTGCAGTTTAAAGCCTGAAATTATTGTTTTCTGGCTTTGATACTACAAGATTTTAGATTTTTGTTTGTTTTGATATTTGCCAGTTTTTCACGTTTTCTAATTTTGTCACATTATCACATTATTGACAGTTCTCATGTCTCCTTATTAGCATTCAAATTAAAGCACAATTGAACATATTAAAATCCTGAAAGATGTAAATCGTCGTTTTAATGGCCTCGACGCCTCTTTCTTGAAGAAATCAATTGAATTTTTTAATTTTGTCTTAACTGTCATTTATACTTTGTCGTTTCGGTCGTATGAAATTTCCTGTATAGTGAGAGCTTTCATTGGCTTTTCATGGAAGAATAGAAAAACCGATATTCTGATATTAGCAGATAGCTGATGGCTTTTATTACTTTCAAACCCATCGTTTTCCAAAATTAAAAAAAAACTTTTTTAACTTCGCAATTTTGTTCTTTTTATGTTTCTTTTTGTTACCTAATCTCGTTAGTTGATTACAGTTCAAATATGACATTATGGGTGTCAAGGGAATAAAAAGGTTTGGTGTCCCAAAATCTTTTTTTTAAAGATTTTGTTATGACCTTACTGGCTTCGACACCGCTTTTTCACAAAAAAAAATTAAATTAATTTGATTTTTGTCATATTTGACGTTCTTTTTGTAGATGCAAGAAATATTCTGGATAATTACAGGTCTCGAGGGTTTCTTTTTCATGAAAAAACGACGATATTTAAATAGCTCTTTTTGTAATTAATGCCTTTCATGACATTGAATGTAATTTTGTTTCGAAAAAAAAATTAAAAGTATTACATAATTTAGCACTTCGCTTTTTTGTCTACTTGTTACCTAGTCTTACTAATGAATGGCCACGTACTACATTATAGCTGTTTGAAGAAGGCGCAATCAAATATATTTTGAGTTCCAAAATTTGGCTTGACGGTTTTGACAGCGTTTTCTGGCAAGTTTCAATTGAAATTTTGTTTGTTCTTTGTTGTTCTTTTTAGCCGCTCTAAAAAATGAATAAGGTCAGGTCCTAATGCCCTTCCATAGAAGCAGTGGTAATCGCAAATTTGTGGTAATTTTAATTTATTCCTAATGGTATTTATTACTTTGAAGTTAATTGTTTCAAAAAAATAAGTTAATTTTTTTTACTTTTCTGTTTTTGTTCTTTTTTGTATAATTGTTACCAAACCTTTTTATGGACTGGTCGCATATGTTTTCTGGTGATTTATAAGTTATATTTGTTTAGTTTCAGGTTTATATGACGGTATGTTGACTTTGTTATTAAATTTAGTTTTTAAGAGGGACATAAATTTTTTGATGTAATTAATGTTTGTTGTTGTTGTTGTTCGATTTTGCTGTTCGTTTGGACCCGCTTTCTTAATATTGACATATTACAGCAATCTAATGCATCAATTTTTAGTCCACTGAGTTATTTGTTTTGGAGGTTATCTTATCGTTCATACAGAATTTTTTGAAAAAGACTTGGGCTTTTTTGGGATTCGCAAAAAATAATTTTTGGGTTTTTCTATCTGTTCTCATTTGGTAGACAATTATGCCAAAATTGTGGATGGGCGGGGTCGGAACCTTATGTGCCATTGCACATTACCGAGCCGCCTTGTTTTGAATATATTTTTACATGTTATGCTAATTTTGGCAAATTGTTTATTTTGTCATCGAGTATTTTTTTCTTGACGCAATATTTCATATAGCGCCATTTTAGTCAATTTATATCGAAGAAGAGACAAAACCCTTCATCCGATTGGTGTTCATGTACACCTAACACCTACACTGTTGAAAAAAATTTCTTATATCTTTACCCTGATTTAATATCCATTCATTGTTCCGACACCCACTTTAGGGGGGAGGGAGGAAATATACTGAAAGGGTTTTTTTTGTTCAGTCAATTTTAGCCGATCGATATATTCACCGTAGAGATTTGTGAGTGGTATCATTAGAAAGCACGTACATCCTAGAATATGAATTATAACATTTTTTCGATTTTATCTTCTCAGGGAGTTATTCAGGTTTCAAGTTTTGTGAATAATGGACAGTTTTGAATCACCTTTTCCATAATTTTTTTTGGCTAAAATTTGGCTCAAAGTTAAAGCTTTTAACGATAGAGTAATATTGTTTTTGTTAAAGATAGAAAGGCGCTGACGAATTGTTTGATTGAGGTTTTTCGTAAACGTTTGATAAAAATTTTCAAAATTCAATTTTTTTTCAAAGCTTTATTTGGTCCACTTTGTTTATGTTTGCCGGAAAAAGAGACCTAGAAACAACTGGCACAGACTCGTAAACTCCAAAAGAGAGCTAGTTGAAACTAAGCGCCCTATAAACGTCTCGTACAACTAAAATTTTAACTGTGTTTCTGCAAATTTAACTCAATAATTATACAAATTGCATTATTGTTTTTTTTTTATTTTTGAAATTTTTAACTTAACAAGTGATATATTTCACAAGCATCTGGAAAAATTGGGTAATTTTTTTGGACACGCGGCAAAATCAGGGATAGGTTTGAACTCACCATGGACTCTCACGTGCAGAAGTTTTTTCAATTTTATTTGGAAGCTGCCCGTTTTCAAAACATTTTTCTATATTGTTTTTTCTTGTTAATTATTCACAAAATTTTCAAATCACGGCTCAATTAAGAACAGCTCATATAAATGTCAAAACGAGGCCAAATAGATACATTTTGTTGTCAGAGAAATTCTAACGGTATTTATGGATTTGACGAAGAGTTTTAGTAAAAATTAACTGAATTCTTGTATTTTGCTTTCATTTGTTAATCTTTTATTCCATTTGAAGTCTCAAGGCTAATTCTGACTGATGAAAGATCCAAATGACTTCCTCAAGAGGTGTAATTGAATCTATAAAATGCTTCTGGTTGTTATCTAATGTCTCTTATGACATTGTATGTGACAGTTTTACGAAAATTTAAGTGATTGTTTGAACTTGTCATTCTTTTGTGTAATTTCTGTCAACTTATGGCTTATTCTAACTAAATACAGTTCAGACTTTCTTTCGTATGAGGCACAAACTAATCTTTTTTGCAATTTTTTTAAATAACGGCTTCCTGGTATTGGTACCACGAAGGAAACTTCATTAAAAATTCGCAATTTTTGTGCATGATTGCCCATTTTCTAGTTCTTTTTGCTTCTTTGATTAATTGTGACATTACTGAAAATAGAAATCGAAAAAGCGCTTAAATTACGCAAATTGAAAGTACGTTTTGCTCTTTAGGTTATGTATTTAAGGGCTGCAACATCTTTCTCTTGCAGAAATGGGTAGTTTTTTTTATTTTTGCCCTGAATTTTTGTTATTTTTTTGTTATAGTACGCCAGATATTGGCCTATAAAAACTCTCAACGGACAACTATAGATATGTATGAACTCAATGACTAAAATTGGTATAATACTAAAGTTTTTTAGGACATTGGAAGCAATATTTTTCAAAAAAAACTAAAAGTCTTCTTCAACTTTTCCTTTTTTATTCTGGTTTTCGTAACTTTTTGTATTTTAAAATATCGTATCAATTTGGCAACATAGCCTGACTTTTGAGCTTTATCGATATTTTTTATTGAACCAAAAGTAATTTCTCTTTCCGTTAAATGTGTCGACTATTGTCTTAGGGCTTGGTCATTTTATTTTAAAAGATTTTGTGAGTTTTATGTACATTCCAAAGTTTGTGGTTCACTTTGATGTCAATTTGAGGTAGTCCTTCAACTCAAAGACTTTATGATGTTCAAAAAAGACACAAGTAAAGTTTTAAAATTCTCGAAACTAATTTCTCATAAAATTAATGTCTTGAATACTGTGGTTTTATAAATTTGTTTTTTTGTGGTCACGTGATTTATTCTCAAAAATAAAAGGCGTAATTAGTTTTCTACGAGAATGTAAGATAAACTGTCTACACTTTAAATGACAGCTTAAGTTCTTTGAGAGTTTTGAAAATTTTTGTTTTGCAAAAAACCAATGGACTTTTTAGCTTTGCCAATCCTTTTTTTGTGTTGATTTGTAGCTTAGTTTCGTTATAGACATGTCGCATCCAATGTCTAGTAAACTCAAAGTTGCTCTTCATAACTGTTTTGTTTTCCTCAAATGATCTTTGTTCTTGGTACTACGAGTTTCAAAAAAATATTCTCGATTCTTGATTGTATGACCGTTTTAAAAAAATTTTGTTTTCCTATCAGAGTACCACAATAATGGGTGTTTCACATAGCCATTTGAGGAAAAGTCCATTTAAAAAACTCAAAGTTTGTAGTGAAAAGCTTAATTTTTAATTGGCTTGGACACCGTTTTCATGCAAGTTCATATTTTTTTGAATTTCGCCTGTATTTGTTGATCTCTTTGTAGGGGTAAGACATGTCCCTGATATCTCAATCACCTTCTGTGGAATTGAAAATGAATCTTTCAAAGATTTCAGTTGATAAATATTGTTTTTAATCAGTTTGATTTTGATTTTTATTGTGTTTACAACACATCAAACCCAATTGAAAATTACCCAATATGACAAAATACCCAATGCTTTAGAACCCTATTCGTTTCCCTAGCTTTTTTTTTGATCAGTTGAACGATTACTATAAAGTGTTCACCGTTCGGCTAACTTTGACAATTAACGTTTTTTGACATCGAGTGCTTTTTCCTGACTTAACAATTTGTAGCGTGCCAATTTTAGTCAATTTTTATCGAAGATAAAAAAATTTTGGGAAATTTTTCTTCCGATTGGTGTTAGTTTGCAACTAACTCCTACAGTTCTGACAAACATTTCCTATATAGTTACAAAGATTTAATGTATAACCGTTGCTTCCAACCAATTATAGAGGGGAGAGAAAAACTAAATACTCAATTTTGTTTTGAGCACTCAATTTTGGCCGATCCTTATATTAATCGTAGAGAGTTGTGTGCGGTATTATTAGAAATCAAGTACATCCTAGATTTTAGAATAAAAAAGATTTGTTCAATTTTTTTTTCTTTTCAGGGAGTTATTGAGGTTTAAAGTTTTGTGAATAGTCGACAGTTTTTAATCACACTTTCCGTAATTTTCGCTAAAATTTGGCTCAATCTTAAAACTTTTGATGAGAGAGTGTTATTGTTTTTGTTAAAGATAGAAGAGCGCTGCTGAATTGTTTGATTAAAGTTTTCTTGGTTAAAACTTTTAATAAAAATTTTCAAATATTTTTTTTTCATTAGCTTTTTTGTCACTTTTTTGTCCACTTTTTAAAGCTTCTTTTGGTACATTTTGTTTATGTTTGCCGGAAGAAGAGACCTAGAAATCGCTGACACATGCTCCCAAAGGAGAGCTGGCTGAAAAAAAGGCGCCCGATAATCTTTTGCGTGTTTTTCTTTGACTCAAAAAACTCAACTCCACTTTTCTTTCAACTCAAATTTACTCAAAAAAAACTCAAATAAAACTCACCTTTTCCTTAACTCAAATTTAACTCAATAATTATACAAAATGCACCTTTTTATAATTCAAAAGTATTTGGAACAATTGGGTGCTTTTATGGGCCGCGGCAAAATCAGCGATTGAAACTAACTGGCCAATAAAAGTCTTCTAGAAATAAAATTTTAGGTGCGTCTGCATCCTTGTTTTTTTATTTTTGAAATATTTTACTTAACAAGTGATATATTTCACAAAAATCTGGAACAATTGGGTAATTTTTTTGGGCACGCGGCAAAACCTGGGATAGGTTTGAACTCACCATGGATTCTCACAATCAGTAACTTCCATTTTTATTTTGGGCGCAAATTTTTTTTCAAAACATTTTTCTTTTTTTTTCCTGTTAATTAACCACAAATTTTTAAAATTGCGGCTTAATTAGGGACAGCTCATATGAATGTGAAAACAAGGCCGAAGAGATATAGTTTGTTGTCAGAAAAAATCTTTATTTATGTATTTGACGAAGAGATTTAGTAAAATTTAAATGAAATCTTGTGTTTTGCTTTCATTTGTTATTCATTTATACCTTCTGAAGTCTGAAGGCCAATTCTGATTAATCAAAGATCCCAATGGTTTCCTCAAGAGGTGTAAGTGATACTATAAAATGCTTTCAGTTGTTATCTAATGTCTCTTATGACATTGAATGTGACTGTTTTACGAAAATTTCAGTGATTTTTTGAACTTGTCATTCTTTTTTGTAATTTCTGTCAACTTATGGCTTATTCTAACAAAATACAGGTCAGACTTTCTTTCGTATGAGGCACAAAGTCATCTTTTTTGCCATTTTTTTAAAATAACGGCTTCCTGGTTTTGATATCACGAAGGAATTTTCAATAAAAAATTGGGATTTTTGTGCATGATTGCCCATTTTTTAGTTCTTTCTGTTTCGTTGATTAATTTTGACGTTACTGAAAAATGAAATCGAAAAAGCGGTTAAAAAGGCAAATAAAAATATGTTTTGCCTTTTTTAGTTTATGGATTTAAGGGCTGCAACAAACAACCTTCTCTTGCAGAACTGGGTAGTTTTTGTTATTTTTGCCCTGCATCTGTTGTTAACTTTTTTGTTGTCTCACGCCATATATTGCGTAATAAAAAGTCTCAAAGGCCATCTGTAGATGTGTATGAATTCAATGACTAATATCGGTAAAAAGCTAATTTTTTGAAGGACTTTCAATTTAATTCTTTTTTTTTCAGAAAAAGTGAAAGTATTCTTCAACTTTCCCCTTTTTGCTCTGGTTCTCGTAACTTTTTTTGTATTTTAAAATTTCGTATCAATTTGACAACCTGACCTCATTATTGAGCTATCTGGTTAATTTTGTTGAACAAAATGGTAATTTTTTTTTCGTTTAACGTTTTGACAAATGTCCTTAGGGCTTGGTCAATTTATTAAAAAAGAATTTTGTGCATTTTAGATACTTTCCAAAGTTTTTGGTTCAATTTGTTGTCATTATAAGATATTCCTTCGACTAAAAAATTATTTGATGTTCAATAAAGACACAATTGAAGATTTGATTTTCTCGAAATTAATATCCTATAAAGTTAATGGCTTCAACACTGTGGTTCCGTAAAGTTGTTTGTAAAGTTTTTTATGTCTGCTTGAAATTACTTTTATGTTATAGTCACATGACTTATTATCAATAAAAAGAAGCTCAATGAATTTTCTAAGACGTTGCAAGATGAACTGTCTACTCTTTAAAATGACAGCTTATGTCTGTTTTCAGTATTGAAAATATTTGTTTTTCAGATATGACAAGTGACTTCCAAGCTTTGCCAATCCTACTTTCAATTTGTAGCCCCGTTTCTCTAAAAAAAGTCACATTCATTGTCCAGTGAACTACAAATTGCTCCTCATCACTGTTTTATTTTCCTCAAACGTTCTGTGTTCCTGGTACTACGAGTTTTTATAAAAGATTCGCGATTAATGAATATTTGCCCAATTTTTAAAGATTTCTGTTTTTTCTTCACAGTACCACAATAATGGGTGGTTCTGTTGCCATTTGAAAAAAGCAATTAAAAATATTCTATGTTCGTAGTGAATAGCTAAAATAGGCTGGGACACTGTTTTCGTGCAAATTCTGAATTTTTATCATTTTGCCTATATTTGTCGTTCTTTTTGTAGAGGTTTGATATTTCCTTGACAAAAAAGATCTCAATAATTTTCTGCTGATGTTCAAATGAATATCTCAATGAATTCAGTTGATACATAATGTTTTAAATCAGTTTGACTTCAACTTATTTTCAAAAAAGGCAACATTTTTTAAGCCTTACCCTTTTTGTTTTTTGGCGTCGACTTGTTATCAAGTTGCCTTTAGGAAAAGTCCCATATTGTTTCTAATGAAATACAGGTTTTTTAATTAAACATATGCTGATCGATGTAGTATTTTTTTTATCTCCTATTCATTTGATAGACAACTAAGTGAAAAGTACGGATGAACGGGGTCGGAACATTATGTGCGAACGCACATTACCGAGCCTCCTTGTTTAATCCTTATTTGCGATTTTCATTGTACGGATAAAGAATTGATACCTTGGAGCATGTCCTTTTTACATGGGCTGCTATTATATTTATAGGTGTTGTTCCTTTTGATACTGAAACCAAATTTTTTTTTGCAATCTCTTACTGACAGAAAAATGCTAAAATGCTCAAAATCTCAGAATAGCTGTCTTCAAGATTTATATCTATGTCAACAAGCACAATTTATTAAGAGTAAAGAAATCTGCAAGGAAACGGTTAATTTCTATTGGATAGTTATTTGCAAGGAAAAATTGCAAGAGCTTATTATAAAATATTGTTTTTTATTAACTTAAGAAACACTCAACAAAGAAAGGTCACTCAAAGATAGTTTTCGCCGATAGTTTTAGGAGTTGATGAAACCTTGAAATTTAACCCCAAACAAAATTAGACAAATTTAAGGCAAAATTAAACATAAAAAATTTACATACGAATTTAGTGGAAAAGATGCCACATAACTATTCACAATAAAATGATTTCAAGAATCGCGTTTAGACTACTACCAAGTTGACTTGAAAACGAAACGATTTAAGGAGAAAGATGTTTAAAAATGCAAATTTAATTGAATTCTATTTATTTGCAAATGTTTTCGTTTTATTTGTCATCCGTTTAGCAAACATCTTACTGAGTTTGGATATTAAAAAATACACAGGCGAGAATAAGCTAAACAAGTTTTTTTTGCCCTTGAAGGCTCTGATTTCTCAGCCAAATATTGGAGCAATTGGCGGTCTTTATAGCTGCGTTTAGAACGACAACGATGAATAGTGTTTTGAGAAAAGTTAGAAATTCATAATTAACTCTCTAACTCCTGCAAAAGATTGAGAAAGAGTTTGCGTAGTCTCAACAAAGACATTAATTTTAGATTTTCCCCACTTTTTTGTAATATTTGGAGTTTTTTTCAAATAGAGAATGTCGTGGAATTTGATTGAAAAAAGTTTTCAGCAATAGAATAGCAATTTATCTGCAGAAAATCTCATTGACTAATTGAGTAAGTGAAATTTGCATTTTCTTTTTTGTATGGTTGACTTTTTGTCTCTCAGATTTCAACAATCAATTAGCAAGCTGAACTCTGCTCTCATTGAGCATAATAACATCTCGCTGTTAATAAAGCCTCCACAACAACAGCATTGAAATCTTGGAGACATTTCAATGAGATTTTCCACTTTGTGAAAATTTTCATCAGCGTCGACGTGAAAGTGTCATCTGAACGTACTGTCTATTGGCTATGTTGTCTTTTACTGCTTTCGACTATGAACGAATCTCTCAAATTGATTATTTCGTAGCTTCTGTTCGATTCCTTAAATTAATGGCTATGGATTTTCAAACCTAGAAAAGCGTCTAAACGTACTGTCCGAATTTGCCTCAAAGACGGACAAAAATCGTTCTATTTTTCGTTTTTATTTTCTGAAATAAGCAGTCCTTTTTAATTGGATTTGTTTGAAGGGTAACCAAACTAATTCTTTGCTCCAACCAGTTCGTTGGCGATCTAATAATAGTGCAGGAGATTTCAATGTTTGAAGCTTCTTACTTTAGGGCTGAGATGACAGAAATAGGGCGTTACAAAAAACAAGTCAAGACAATATTTTGCCTTATACAAAGAGAGGCCGTTCCTTTTGTCTATAAAGTGTACTTCAAAAAATATCTAGGTGTAGAAGCAGTGCAGAAATGCTTGTCCCGGTTCAAACAAAAATGAGAAAAAGTCCAAGAGGGATTTTGATAAATTTGTTTTCATGGAATTGATTTCTGAGTGGTGCGAAATTTTTCAAAAAAATTTGTCGAAAGTTATGTAATCGTAATTTCCTAATTCAGTCTTCTTTTTTCAAAATTAGCTAAAAATCAGAACAACAATCATTTCACTGCTTACACAATGTATCCTGAAGGTAAACAGTAAGCTGTCCGTGCATAAATGAGAGGCATAAAATGAAAGCTATTTCCTCAAAGGGCAGATATGGGTCAAGAAACAAAGTAGCAGTCGTAAAACTATTCCAAGAGAGGCACCATTTGCTTTTTTTTCTAAGCAATTTAATACCATATTCATTCTTCGACTCCCTGGAAGGTAAGACGTCCAATGACAACTGGAATACCATATTCATACACCAACTCAGGGGAGTTTCAGTAGAAGGGTGTTGGGATATCCGGACTATAGTACGAGGCATTCATGTGTCGTCTGAGATCAGCTAGGACTATTTCCAAGATCCTTACATTGCCTTCTTTAACAGAAGGGTCGACCAGATCTACAAAAATTTAAATTAACAAAAAACGGAAACTGATGACAGTTCCTGCTCTACCTTATTTGAGTCCTTGACTTCGAACTCCTTTCATCTAACATAGTCGACTGACTCGACATGAGTTTTAAATAATTAAGTTTCTCAACTTTTTTCGCGAAGAAAACATTTAAATTTCTAGCTAGCTTTGCTGGCCGGCAGGTAAACAGACCGCAAGATTGGCAATGTGGGAGCTATAAGTGGTCTGGGATTAACATTCAGTTTTCCATTCAAGTTTTCCCGAAGCACTAGTCAAGAGCTTTTCATGTATCTTGTTGGCAGTTTTTGTTCGTTGCCGAAAAAGTCAATCAAAGTAACGTTGTTTTCTCCTGTGAAATTTTTTTTTTCCATTTTATTGTTTACGACTATCAACAATAGGCAAACTCTACGTATGGTTACGTGACTCTGCTTGAAGTCAATGAGATCTTCTGGCGTTTATTCGAGGACCCCGAAACGGTTCGTGATTTTAACTCAGAATTTCGAAGTGAATTTTGAGGTCACGTAACCATGCTAAAAACGATTAGTACCATGCTTACGTTCTAAAATGACGAAAGTCGACGGAAGTCAACTTAAAATACTCACATGCACATTATTAATTGCAGAAAGTCTGCAGTGCCAGAAGATATAATGCCAGAAGGCACTACTTAGCCAGAAGTCGACCTTCGTTGACTTTGGTCACTTGAAAACGTGTGCATTTCATGTTTTAAGCAGAAGTCACTTTGAATTTCTGACTTATTATCTCGAACCGCATCGCGGCTCACAAAAAACGCCAGGAGTTCTTAGTGATTTCAATCAGAGTCACATAACCATTACTTAAGACTAAGTAGTAACTTCTGGCTTTCAAACTTCTGGCACTCCAGATTTTCGGAATTTTATAATGTGCACGTGAGTGTTTTAAGATTAATTAAGATATAGCAATTATCAAATGAGACAGGCTGCTGTTGATAAATGTCGTTGATTTTAAATGAAATCTTAAGACAGTCTTCATACCATATTTACGAGCTCCTTTGTCGGCCGATTTATTAAAAAAATTGACATAATGAGTCAACGTTTCATTTAGTTCTGATTCCAACACAATCAACATCTGCTGGGAGGGTGTCACATCAGCTTGTTTTATAGAGGTTCACGACAGTTCTGTAATAAAAGATCTATCATTACGGGAATAGATTCACACCATTATCGATTGAGAACATCACTGAAATCATGAAAACAGAACCGTTGACAAACACAACAAACAAAATTTAATAGCCGGCTCCTGCAATTTGCTCCGGAAATAGATCCAGATTTCAGAAGGTTATGTGGGCTGTTGCAACTCAAAAGGCCTGTGGACCTTGCAAAGTTACCTTCCTTATCCAGGGAAATAGAAATGACTGTCGAGATCTCATTCAAGCTTATTTGGTAAAAGACGTGCTCAATATTATAACACCATTTTTACATTTCTATTAAGATGCTTGGAGAGACACTGGTCATTATAAGTTGGAACCATCCCTATTGTTTCCTTATTGACAGATCTCCACTGTTTTTAATTTAAAGTTAGGCTTTTTTGTAAATCAGTAAGAACGACAAAACCAGGCCAACTTTAAAAAAGTCAAGTCATTTCGAAATAAAACGGTGTTGAAGGCGTTAAAATGATAATAAGTCTAGAGATAACATTAAAAAGATTCAGTTGCTGAAAATTTCAATGGTAATGTGACCTGCTCCTCATTAGTTTGACATTGTGGCAAGGAACAAAAAAACAACCTAAAAAATTCAAAGATATGTTAAATCGCATTTTTCCAAAGCAAAGATTCGTAACATCACAGCCAAAAAAAACTTGTAGCAGATATATAAAACTTGGAATCTAGCTCACCATAGAAAACCGCTTGTCTTTACAGAGACTAAGCTACCTAATGACAGAGAAGAGATAACAAGGAAAAAGCTCAAAAATCCCTTCATTTAGAAAAAAACAAAATTTTTCAGAAGTCATAACCACAAAAAACTTTCATCTAAAAGAAAAATAAACCATATTGCAACTGCTTAGGAATACATTTGGGCTCGTTATTTGTGAGACTGAGCCAAAAAACTACAAAACGACCAACATAAACGGAATTCGAAATCAGACAAGCGGTATTGAAGCCACAAGAACTGTGAGATTTGTTAAAAGTAGGATAATATAAAATTATTTTGATTCTTTAAAGTGTCTAGTTTGATTTTCAATGGGTTTTCTTTGTAAAGGGTCTCACAAAAATACAAACTTATGAAACTTCAAGCTTAATGGTTAAGTCCTGAAAACATCAGTCAACGATATAAACCAGGGAAAAATCAACATTTAATTAAGCAAAGATTTGATTATACCCATTAACAATGACGCTAAGTTAGACCAAGCCAAAAACAAGAAAAAAGGGAAAGTTCAAGAATCCTCCTTTTTTGAAAATATTTGACGTGAAAATCCTAAAAGCGTTAGCTGTAGTATGAAGTATTTAAAACAGTTCTTTTATCATCAAAACGAAGTCATTCGGGTCTTCTGTAATTTAGAATATTTTGAACGACTACAAAACAAATAATAAACGCAGGTAAAAATTACAAATGAATTAAATTTTGCAAGAGAACGGTGTAGATGCCAAAAAACCATACGATATCTAGCAAGGTGTTATATTTGTTACATTGCGCATTTTTAGGACGTCGATTGAATCATTCAAAAAGTGATAATTTGTCAAGCAAACAAATATGAACCACAGAAAGGTGACATATGTAAATTCACAAAGTTTGTTTGAAACTAGTAGTACCAAAACCAAGAAACCCGTAGTGAAATATCAAACCACTGTAGAAATTAAAATTTTAATCACAAGGAAAAAATACTGAGCTGTTTTTAATGAGACTAAGCTACTGATCGTCAGAAGTATGATATAAAAATGCAAATTTCATGTGTTTCCTAAGATATCTCTATACACAAAGTCATATGAGACACTAAAAAGCAACTGAAATAGTGGTATAGTTTTATTTAGGTGAAAAGAAACGAAATCAATTGTGTTTTCGTTAGTGAGAGTAAGTCTTGACGCTGCAAAACAAATCCGGCAAAGCTCAAGAATCTGAATTGAGTCTGTAAAAAATTGAGCTAGCACTCAAAGCTAGTATTTTATGTTCATTGTTGCTCATTTTTATGTTTATGGGACTTGAGTTAATTGAAAGTTATTGAAAATTCTTTTTCGACAGTAATTAACATAACAAGCAAAATTGAACAATGAAGATGGCACCCCAATACAATCCTAAAATTTTTGATATCTCGAAAAGAACAAATCTAGCGCTGATGTAGCTATGCATCCAAATAACACAGCCAATTGTTCCAATTATTCGCAAAACGTGTAATTTTGCAAATGGAATAGTTCAGTATATCCAAAATAAATGATGCATTTTGAATTGATATCGAGTCAAATCAGCAAAGACTGGCAAAATGTTAATTCAAGGGGACTCTTAAGGAGCGGAAACGAAAATAGCCTTCATCTGAATTTAAAAAAGGTAGTGTTGGCAAGTTTCCATTCTTTTTCTGGTAAATTTAATAAAAAAGTTCAAAAAAGCAAGTTTGACAACTTTTTGATGACAAAGTCTGTAAGTCCAATAATAGGCTAAACATGAGCAAAAGTTCAAACAATTCAGCAGCCCTCCTCTCTCTTTAAAGGTAAAGCATAAAAAACTTTTGTTTACATTTTAAACAAGTTTCAGCGAAAATTTGCCAAAAATGACAGAAAATTTGGCAAATGAAATTTTTCAAGTAAAAGACTTAAGAAATCTCAAGTAAAAGCAAAAAAAAACTAGCAAAATTTTAATTCAGGGAGACTCTCTTAGGGAGTGAAAATAAAAATAGCCTTCGTCTGAAGTTTAAAAAGGTTGTATTGGCATTTTTCAGGTCTCTATCTTGTAAATTTGATAAAAAAAGGGCTAAAAATCATGTGTGGCACCTTATTTGATGACAAAGTATGTAAGTCCAATAATTAGGCTAAAGATGAGCAAAAATTCAAACAATTCAGCAACCCTCCTCTCTCTTTAGAGATAAAGCGTAAAAAACTATTATTGACATTTTAAACAAGCTTTAGCAACAATTTGTCTAAAATGACGGAAAACTTGGCAGATGATATTTCAATGTACCCAAAATAAATGATAAATTTTGAATAAATAACGAGTTAAGGCAGGAAAATCTGGCAAACATTTAATTCAAGGAGACTCTCTTAGGGAGCGAAAACAAAAAAATGCCTTTATCTGAAGCTTAAAAGGTTGTGTTGGCATATTTGAGGTCTCTATCTGGTAAATTTGATATAGAAAGATTAAAAAGCATGTTTGGCACTTTTTTCGATTGAGTATATAAGTATCTAAGTCCGAAAAATTAGGCTAAAATTGAGCAAAAAAATCAAACACTTCAGCAACCATCCTCTCTCTTTAGAAGCATAGCATAAAAATTATTGTTGTCTATTTTAACAAGTTTTAGTAACCATTTGTCTAAAATTAAGGAAAATTTGAACAAAAACAACCGAAAACGGTCGGTTATTCACCAAACTTTAAAATCCGATAAATATCCGGATAAACCAAAATGCAAAAAAATTCTTTTTAATTATATGTTCTACGCTGGACGGCCTTTTTAATGGTACCGCTCACAACTTTTTACGATGAACATATCGTTAAGCGAAAATGGACTGAACAAAATACAACAATTTGAGTATATAGTTCCTCCCTCCAACTAAAGCGGAATCGGAACAATGAATTCAATTTTGTTTTGAATTCGTTAAAAAACAAGGCGGCTCGGTAATGTGCGATCGCACATAAGGTTCCGACCCCGCTTATTCACAATTTTGGCATAATTGTCTACCAAATGAGGAACAGATGGAAAACCACAAAAAATTCAAGCATTTTTTACAAAAAAAACTAGTGTATGAACGAAAAGATAGCCTCCAAAGCAATAAATTCAGTGGAGTAAAAAATGATGCATTAGATTGATGAGATATGCCGATATTAAGAAAGCGAGCGAAGACGAACGGCAAAATCAAACAACAACAACAAACACTAATTACATCAAAAAAATTATGTCCGTTTTAAAAAACAAAACTTAATAACAAAGTCAAAATAGCGTCAGATAAAACTGAAAATAAAAAAAAAATAACTTGTTATTCACCAGAAAAAATGGTTTTTCATCAATTCATAATAAAGCTTGGTAACAATTAGACCAAAAAGAACAGAAACTTCAAAGTTAGAAAATTCGATGAAATTTTTTTAAAAAAACAATTAATTTCAAATTAATGAAAACAATTAGGAATCAACTAAAACATCCCATATGGTTTAAAACTACCAATTTTTCTTTAGAATGGAACTAAGAACTGTTGGTATTCAATTTTTTTGCAGTTACAAAAAGAACAACAAGTAGACAATAAACTAAAAATCATTTTAAACTTGCCAGAAAATGTTTTGGAAGCCGTAAAGCCATACTTTGGCCTTCAAAATATGTTCCATTGCACCTTCGTCAAAAACCGATAATGTATTATGTGGCTGCTCATTATTGAAAATAAGCAACATTTAGACCAAATAGAAAAAAATGCAAAATTATGTAACATTTGTTTTTTTTTTCGAAAAAAATTTAATTCCAAAGACATAAAAGCCCTTAATTGCAATATTAAAAATTTGAATAGGTTCAACCATTCTTCCAAAGAAAGCACTTGAGACCTGCAATTATCCAGAATATGTCCTACGTCTATCAAAAAACGTCAAAAAATCAAAAGTTCATTTACTTTTTTTTGTGAAAAACCCGTGTGGAAGCCAGTAACGTCATAACGAATTCTCTTAAAACATTAGATTTTGTGACACCCATCCCTTTTGACACCTGCCCTTGAAATGTATTATGTGACCTCTCGTTAATGAAACTAGGCAACAATTAGACCAAAAAGAAAAAAGCAAGATTATGTAATACTTGTTTTTATCGAAAAGAATTTATTTCCAAAGACATGAAAGCCATTAATTACAAAATGAAAAAATTGAATAGGTTCGATTATTCTTCCAAAGAAAGCCCTCAAGACCTGCAATTCTCCAGAAGGAGTCTTACGTCCAAAAAAAGAACGCCAAATATGACAAAAATCGAAAATTAATTTACCTTTTTTTGTGAAAAACACGTGTCGAAGCGAGTAATTTCATAACGAATTCTCTTAAACCATTAGATTTTGTGACACCAATCCCTTTTGACACCTTCCCATGACAAAAATAATGTCATCTTTAACCTTTAATTAACGAGACCAGGTAACAAACAGACAATAAAAGGAACAAAATTGAGTAGTTGAAATATATATTTTTTTTCATTTCGGAAAACAATTGTTTTCAAAAACATGAAAGCCATTATCTATCTTTTAATATCAGAACATCGGCTAATCTACTCTACCAGGAAAAGCCAATCAAACCGGTTCATTGTACAAGAAATTAAATACGAATTAAAAGACAACGCAAAAACGACAGTTAAAGACAAAATTAAAAAATTCAATTAAATTTTTCGAGAAATTACTGTTGAAGCGGTAAGGAATCACAATCTATATCTTTAAGGATTTAAATAATATCAATTGTGCGTTATTTTGAACGCGAATAATAAGATATATGAACTGACAATAACGTGATAATTTGACAAAACTAGAAAACATGAAAAATGGGCAAATACCTAAAAATTAAAAAAAAATTGTGAAATCTAGTAGTATCAAAACCAGAACACCATAACTTAAGGCGTAAAACCGCAATAAAAGCTAAACTTGAATTAAGCAGAAAGAAGGAGCACTCTTTGATTGCTGACACTAAGCTACAAAATGGCCAAATAAAGAGTAAAAGGGAGGCAAAATTCAATAAGCCATTTTTTATTTTAAAATCAAATATTATAAAAGTCAAAATGACCATAACCTTTCAAGCAATCAACTAGATAAATTCATTTTGAGCTAATTAGAAAGCCAATAGGACCTATCACTAGTGGGCTTTGATTTGAAATGTTCTGTTATTTAATTAATATAAAAAGGTCGAATTTTTTTTTTACAAAAAACCGACTGACGACAATCCGAATTATTTTTGGACTGTAACGATCCAACATTGGTACAGAACTAGTCCTGCTAAAACTGATTGTCCACTAGGAAAATTTAATTTTTGGATTGTCATTGATATAGATATTTTGTTAGTTAAAAAATCAAAAATAAATGCTGTGTTTTTGATATTCAACGAATAAAGTTAGCAAAAAACGGCAAAGTTTTATTTACAGAGCACTCTCAACGGGAGTTGAAGTGGAATTAGCCCCCTTTTCAGTCTACAAAGATTGTGTTAGGGGTGTTTGGATGTGCACTTCCTGAAAATTTCATCAGAGTGGACTAAAGAAACTTATTTCGTGCTGTTTTTGATGAAAAAGTCTGAATTTTGTGAAATATTTAGTCGGAATTTGTGATAAAAAAATTCAATGAAAATAGCCGACAATATATTTTGTCTTTAAACGTAAAATCAACAACATTTTCTTGAAAAATTTTATTAAATTTTATCAAAATTGGCGAAATTTTAGTAAAAAATTCCGAAAAAAGGTGAACGAAATAAACGGAATTCACTATATTTTCTCGACAGTTTAAACCTCGATATCTCCCTGTCAAAAACGAAAATAAAAAAAAATTAATTCCATATTCTACGCTGGACAAGTTTTCTAATGATACCAGTCGCAACTCTCTACGATTAATATATCGATCGTCCAAAATTGACTGAACAAAAGAAAACCCATTTGAGTATATAGTCCCCCCCCTCAAGAGGGGTCGGAACAATAACTAAAAGCTATCTACTGTGAATTGGTGAATTGGTTGAGGGAAGTTTTGTAATGAAGTCGGTTTTTTCAATGTTTGACGTCAGTTGTTCACCACGATTATTATTTTAATAATTTTGTTAAAAAATGTTGCGCAACTTTGTGAATTAAAAGTCTTTGTAACCATTTTTGCTGCCTTTTAACCCTGCAAACTTTTTGAATCACAAATAATTTTCCAGTTTGCTTGGGATTTACTCATATAGACTTTGTTTATCAAAAAGATATTTTTCACGCGGAAAATTTTTGCGAAGAACTTAAAATTGTAAGACTTGGCGCAGCGTCGCCCTTCTTACAGCAACCGCATAATTTGCATAGAAAATGAAAGGTCTCAAAATTCTAAGCTGTTCTTTAAAAGCAGTGCAAACGCGCTTGAATTGACAGATTTCGGTCATAAATAGCTTTTTCACGTGCGGCAGAGGGGAGGAAGAGCTCGCGGGGTGTTAGATTAATCATCTTACTGACGCCCCAAGCACCTTAAGCTAGGTTGACTGTTTACACAGCAAGTGCATATGCTTTTCTACGCTCTCTTCAATACCACAACTTTTAATATATGTCTTAGACCAGGAAGTTAGCTTTCAACAGCTTAGACATAACTGCAATTAGAGTGAATTTTGGAAACGACAGTAGAAATCTGGAAAGTCAAAGTTGTTTATAGAAGTTTTTGATTCCTTAATAAACAGTGTTCCAGAAATAGCTTTTACAGTCTGGTGCTTACATGTCACACGGTGATGGAAAAGTTTTGGGCAAATAAATTCAAAAGCACCCCGATTGCGATTGTGATCGCCCGAAACAAAGGCAAGTAGAAAGCAGGCGAAAGTCAAGTCTAAACTTTTATATACCAATTTGCCGCAAGGTTACTTTAAAAGACAAAAGACAGCGGGAACTGTAAACAAACAACAAGGTGCATACATTTTGTCTGTTTTACGGGAAGCCGGTATAGAGGGGGGGGGGGGGTGCTAGCTGATGGCAGGGAAAGGCCCGTTAGTATTTTGAGTTCTCTAAAATCTGTGAAATTAGATATCAAAATTTTGAACAATTTTGCTATGTAATAAGATAAACAACTTTGCTCTGTTTTAATGTCGCGATGTGTTGAAAACACTCATTTTACAACCAAGACCTTTAATAAATTTTGCTGACAGGACGTAGAGAACAGGTTCTTAAGGGTTATGTAAACACGGTTGTACTAAAGACTTCAAGTAGTGGATGAAAGGGGGGGGGGGGGGGGAGGCCTGGGTGGGGGTAGGGTTGTTGGTGTTGGTATGTTTATGTTGTGTGTGTGTTTGTGGGGGGGGATGGGGGCAAGGTGCAAGGTGTTTAGGGGGCTACTGCTGTCCTGTCTATGAATTCATAAAATCATTCCAATTTTTACAACTTCTTTTATGGTGTGTTCTTCATGGGAGCAGAGAGAGGGTTCTGGGGAGAAGACAGCTGCCGACATCCCGCAGATTCTGCATGTGGAAACCATAATCCCACTGTAGAGCCATGCCCTGCCACTGTTGTTGTTGCAACCACAACTGCGTAACTGGCATGTTGTTTACAGTCAACAGACGTCACTTGAGGAAAAGGAAAGTCTTGTTGTCTTCCGGACAATCTTCAAACTACTTTTGAAGTGAAGTGTATGTTTGTACACTCACTATACGATCTGTACAGTGACTGCTTAGCCGAATCACATCAAGTCATAATTGCCATATATACGACGTGCTAAGCGATTTTAACCAATGATGAAATTTGCTCAATCAATTATACAGAAATAATTCAAAAAAGTTTTGTTTTATTTGCTCACAATTTTTTAAACCACTAAATTCAAAACTCACAAAAGATAAACCAGCAATACTTCCAACACGCGCGTGAAAAACGATAAAAAATTAGTACAAAGAGAAAATTCCTGGAAAAATTCCAAATCGCGAAAATAGATTCAGCCAATTTAAAGAAGTACTTAGTTATAGTTTTCATGCATCCCTATTTTTATCTGGCTGGTGCATTTATATCTATCCCAAATAACCAAATCAAATAACAAACAGGAACAAATAGTTTTGGTCAAATCAAAGTCAACATCTCTTGCTAAAACGAAACAAAGCCATACAAAAGAAGTTTGAAATATCTAAAAAGGCTGTAAAAGAATTAGAACATTGATTAAAGCACTACGGTTACAACTAAGACAATGATTCGAGTCCTGAACTAATCTTTTCTCACAACAGTTGCGTCTGCTTATACCCATCACATGACAATAGTTTTTATCTAATTGAATGAGTATATATATATATATATATATATATATATATATATATATATATATATACAGAAATATTTGTTTTTTTTTATATCTGAACAAAACTTTATGGTAATAAGTTTATGGGAATGATCTATGGAAAAGATTTTCGGCTAAACTTAACACCTCCGACCTCTACTCTTCATATACAACTGCGCCCAGCTGGAGCTTATAGTTGGGAAAACAATTGAAGTGAGTGTTGGCAACATGGGATAACAAGGACTCCTTATTTTGGACAGAGTGGAATTACAAAGTGTAAACAAGGAATAAGATTAATGTATTTGTTTATGGAGAGATTATTAGTGGCACTCACTTTCGGGACAGTCGCACACTTTCCTGACTGCTGTTGGCTCTGGAAGTAGGAAGACACCTGAAACAAAACTACACTTCAGAAAAACACACAAAACTTGTAGATTTCACGACAATCGTTAGCATATCTGTTACAAGGCATCAACCTGTGACAACGCCCAACTCTAGTAATGAAAAAAAAACTATCTTGCAGGAATGTTGCAAGTGTATGCATTGTTTCTTCTTTTTAATTGCAGCATTCCAGACAGATTTGCATACATCTTGCAAAATTCTTGAAAACATTTTGAATCCATCTTGCAAAATTCTTGAAAACATTTCGAATCCATCTTGCAAAATTCTTGAAATTTTTTTGACTCATTCTTGCAAATTTCTTGCATTTTTTTGAATCCACATTGCAAGATTCTTACAATATTTCGAATCAGCTCATAACTAGAGGAAAGATTGAGGCGTGGAGTTGTTTTCCCAAAAACAAATTAAATCGCGGAATAAAAATAACTTAAATCGAGAGAATTTTCTTAAATAGTTTGCTTTGTTTTTTTGTATAAACTTTTTGTACAAAACAAAGAAACGTATTTAAAAAAATACTCTTGATTTAATTTATTTGTATTGCGCGATGTAATTTGTATTTGTATGCTTAATTTTTTGGTCAGTTACTTCATATCATTTTTCTTATTAGACGAAGCATCAACAATGTAGAAAACAAGTTTCCAAAACTAAATGTTTGCGTCTAAATATTCAAGCGCAATCTTACTAATTTAAACGACATCTATTGTTTCTGCTTGACATGGTTTTGCTTTGAAACCCTATGTTGAGTAGCATTATACTTATATCAAGCTATGATTACTTCACTTCGATTGTCAAAACAAAAATTTTTAAAAGTGTCAGAAAAGCAAAAGTTATTTTCTGGAACGTATTGTTATCTCTTCAGATTTTGATGAAGCCAATAAAATTTGGTTAAGATTTGCTTATGATA
>NC_134468.1:16661665-16830617 GCF_964194025.1 Convolutriloba macropyga
CATACTCTTCTTGTTTAATTGTTTTGATATTCAGATTTTCTTCTTAATTCTTCCTCTGACAAATATGTTACTGCTGAGAGGATCGAGTTACTTTTTAGGCTCGAAGAATAATGGTGCAAGAGTGTTTTGGTGCAGACAAGAAAAAATTCAAATTAAATGCAGTTAAGTTTTTAATGCCAGTCAAATTAAGTTTTTAATGGCAACATTGTTCACCTTTAGTTTCCATGCGTTTTTCACATTTATAATAATCATTCGTGCCAACAATTTAGCATTCTTGAAAAGCAGATTGGCTAAGCTTCCTTTTATTGGTCCTTCAGCTATTTAAATGCAGGTATTGCCGTCGTCCGATATTTTTAAACGATATTTTACATAAGTAATAAGGACGGACGAATACAAATATTGCCATCGTCAGATTGCCATCGTCAGTTTTTATTTTGAATAGGAACTTTACCTAAATAAAATGGGCAGCTGAAGGAAGTGTTTTATAAAGGATTTACTGAGAATTTGATGAAAAAAAATAAAATCATTCTTGCATTACCTAGTAAACTGGGCATGGTTATCTTGTATGTTGCATGGTTCTTTCATCAATGACAAATCCATTGTAATTTTTTGGTAGTTCAAAAGTTGAAAACCAAAAATCTATCCAATATTTGTGACGCATACAATAATGCTCAATAAGAAACAAAAGATACGAATATGATGCATTTTTCGTGCCTCTCCAGATCAAGTGTGATAAAAAACATCTAAATGAAAAACTAAAATTTTATCACCTTGTAACGAACTGCACAATCTAAATAGTATGAAGAGAGTATAAATGATCAAGCTAATGTTTTTTGGAAGATGCAATTTTCTGGCATTTATTCAAGGTAATTAATACTTTTTTGCACTAATGGCGTAAAGGTTGAGTTGAGAATCTGGCTCTTCAATTCTCAAATAAATAAATGCATTGAAAAAGACTCAAATACGCACAACCATTGCAGTTTTTTTATGCATACAGTCAGTAAAGAATCGATTACAAAACCGTACCAAGAATCCAGCTCATCATGATTGAATTTCCCAGAATTCTACAAGATAGCCATTCATCATGAAATATCTTCAATATAGATTTTTCTCAGCCTGGTAACACTACTCCACAAAATTTTATTCCTTCAAAAGACTTCAATTTTTAGAGGAACATGGAGGGGAGGCATGACAAAGCGGTACAAGAGGATTCACCAATTTACACAGATTTCCGACAGACTTTTAAGACGTAAACACTTTTCTTATAAGAAACTTAAAAATCTGAAATCTGATAAGATAATATTTTTTAGCAAGAATATTGTAAGATCTGACAAGATGGCCATACCGTCCCGCCTCGGTTAGTTCTAGAAAAACTTATGTCAATTGTAGTAAGTCGTCATATTTCAATAAGAAAACACAAAGAAAAATTTCCGTGGTAGTAAAAGTTTACTGGGGGTGTTGGTGATGGTTCACAGAGTCTACATTTTGTTCCGACTTGGGGGGAGGAACTATATACTCAGGTGTTTTTTTTTACTCAATTTTCGTAGCTCGTTATTTTTATCGTACAAGGTTGTGAGTGATATCATTCGAAAGCTTATCAATTGTAGATTTTCAAATTAAAAAGATCTTTTTTGAATATCGGTTTTTTCAAGAAGTTGCGGAGGTTTAGAAAAGTTTTCTGAACGTTAGGCTCACTTCCGTTGTTTTGTTCTTATTTTTCGTACTTTTTTAATATTCTGATCAATTGTTGCTAAAATGTGATAAAATGTCAACAATAGTCTCATTTTTTGAAAACTAAAAAAAAGAGTTGGTGAAAAATTTGAACAAAATGTTTTGGCTATATTTCCCGTCAAATTTTCGCAAATTCTGCTTTTTTCCCTTTTTTTAACAAATGGCATCAAATATGCCTATTTGGCCAATTTTGTGCAAATTGACCAGTATAAATAGGCAAAAAAGTTGCGGATGCAATCTTCGTTTACTCCGATATGGGCTTATTGTACATCTGGTTTCTAAGAAAGTTTTCTGGAAATAACTTTTTTCCGATCTTCCACTAATTTAAACCCTCATTCAAAAAAATGCTTATTTTGATTTTGGTGTGTTGTGGTTTTCGCTTGTCTAAAATTTTTTTACCTAATGGTTAGAGCAATTGCGCTTTTTGAACAACTGGGCAGCAATAGGAACACCAGTTTTGGTAACAACGTTAGTTTTTGATGATGGGAAATGTATTTGGGTCTGTCCATTCTAAGATTTTTTTTTGCAATTAGTTCGTCCGAATTACAGGCAGGTCCATTTTCAGTTGAGAATGGAAATAAAAAGCGGTCGCATTTTTTTAAGTGAGGTCCAATGAAAAATTAGTGTTTACTGAGTAAACCTCATGGTTTTTATGACTCCGACAAATTGCAATCCTAAAATTTTGAAAAATTCGTTCGAAATTTGACAGCATTTAATGTTCTTTTTTTAGTCAAATGACTAAATCTAATTAGTCAATGATCTAATCGTTACCGAGGGAGCTAATAAAGAAACTATTTAAGGCTTTCAATCGATATTAGGTTTTTTCAATAACACAACTCGAGAAGTACCAAAAACTCATCTTTTTCTGATATGCTGACATAAGATTTCCAATCGAACTCAAATATTCACAGTTAAAATGTACATACAAATGGAGGCCAATGGAAATACGTGATAATTTCAAAGAAAAGCATACGTTTTTGGCTTCAACACCATTTGCGTAAAATTGTATTTGAAGTTTTGAGTTCTGCCTGTCATCGTTGTTAATTTGTACACTTTTGAGTTTGCCTCATTAGCAATTTGAATAGTCTTCCAAGGTAGTAAAAACAATAAGGTATCTTTGTTTTTTTTGAAACCTTCGCGGTTTTTATGTCTTACGGTTTTAATATCTTGTTTTAAAAAAATAATGTTGTCTTCAGATTTGCCCCTTTCAACCTCGTTTCTGCTACCTTTTAACGCCATCTCAACTAAAATGGAAATGCGTTCACAAAAATTATAACGTAGTGTTCATTGATTTTTTAAATTTAATAAATGGTTTTGGTCGTTGATACTACGAGTTCTCAAAACTTTTTTGCACTTTTTTTCAAATTGATTGACAAATTCCACTTGTTCAAGTTCTCTTTTGCTGTCTTATCCCATCTTCACATTAATGGCACATGAATGATAAGTTGCATGTCACATTATTGGCATTAACAGAAGGCGCAATTGATTATTTTCATTGATTTTAGCGAAAAGATTGTAATTTTATAGGCTTCGACAGAGTTTCAACAAAAAAAAGTACATTTTTGGCTTTTGCCTTTGTTTTTTTTGAAATTAAATGTCATTCTGAATACTAATAGGCCTCAATGATATCCTATGGAGGTATAATTGAAGCCAATCAACGATTTTTTATAGCTAATGACTTTACTACTTTGATTTTTTTTATTTTCAAAAAGTCGAAACTTTTTTTCTAAGTTTGCTCCTTTTGTTTTTTGTCTACTTGTTACTTATTCTCAGCACAGACAGGTCACAGTTCTTTTCTAGTGGAATGCAACTCATTTGCTTTAGTTTATTTCTTATCTGATGCTATTTTTACTCTAGCATTAAATTTATTTTTAAGTAGCAATGAGTTTTCTTCGTAGATAATGCTTGTTGTTTTTATTCGGTTTTTTTGTTTGTCTTGTCACTTAATCCCCTTAATGAGAGGTATCAGCTGCCTTCTAGTCCGTTTTTGTTTTTTTTGTATAGTTGTTTGTGTTTAAAATGATGTGGTAAATGAAAACACCAATTGTCTTCGAACAATAGGTGATTTTTCGAAAGTTTTCTATCTCATTTGGCGGAGTATTAAGCCAAAAGTCAAAAATGTTGTTGAGCGTAATGATAACTTTAAGTGCAAACGCTCATTTTTGAGCCTCCTTGTATGGTTTATATACTCGAAAGCGACAATTTTTTGTGAAATAAAGTCATATTAACGCCTCGATGAAAAAGTATGAAGAGTTTCACAGGTTCATACCCGAGTCGAGGTTTGGCGGTGAATTTTCGTAAGAAATGCGGTGAAATGTGGAGAAAAAATAATTTTCACCGCGTATTTCTTACATCTTTTTGCGGTGAATCGCGGTGAATTATTTATTTTCACCGCGTCTTCAGTATTCTTACAAAAAAGAATTATCCCCACACTGGTTCGAACCTATGACCTCCTGCATGCCATCCACTGCTTAGTCCACTGCGCCGACTGTCACTTACATCTGTTAAATTTCATGTGATTTTAAATCAGATTGAGTAAACTTTGGAAATCATATGCGGTGAATTTTTGTAAGAAATGCGGTGAATGTCGCGGTGAATTTTTGTAAGAAATGCGGTAAAATGTGGTGAATTATTTTTTTTCACCGCATTCACCGCTTTCAACGCATTTCTTACATTATTTTGCCACAAAACTCGATGCGGTGAATTTTTGTAAGAAATGCGGTGAATTTTGCGGTGAATTTTTGTAAGAAATGCGGTGAAATGCGGTGAAATGCGGTGAAATATTTATTTTCACCGCATTCACCGCAATCACCGTATTTCTTACAAAAATTCATCGCATTCACCGCATTTCTTACAAAAATTTACCCAAAAACCTCGACCGGGGTAGCATATACTTCGAGCAAAAAACTTGATAAAAATTGATTGAAATAATGTTTCTGATAATCATAAAATGAAATTACATGCGAGTTTTAAAAAGCAGTGTTTTTGGATAGAGAACTTACACTTCTTTTGATTTTCGTGCTTAAAATTCATCCACCTTTTCATAGACACACATGATGTGTTTTGGTTACTTGCAGCGGTTTGAAATGCTGACAAGGAAATAAGTGTTAACTAGTAAACATGCATCAAATGAATTTAACGCAGTGTTGCTCAGTAGGTTTTATTTACTATGTCTCTCAGAATCAGTATATCTTGGTAATTAGGAACCATAAACCGGCTGTGTGCAATCACAAAATCCGCGCGCTTACACCCTAATTAACGGAGATCACGATAGCTAAATTTATGAAGAGCGTCTGAGTTTTCATTTATAAACAAGTTGGATCGAGCTTCCTGGTCATGTGAATACGGACAGAACTGTGAAAAAACTATCAAATATTGTAAAACGTTTATTCAATTTATAAGGAAAAACTATCAAAATAGGAACTAGAGAATTTCAAAATACTTCGAGATAAATAAATTTGATTAGTGGGGCATAGTTTTCAGCACATTGAATCCTTTCTAAAACAATTCCTAAAATAAAAAATATTTATCTCCTATTATTCATATAGTTTCTGCCAACAAAGCAAAAGCAGGTATTCTTATAGGTAGCCAATATTTTTGTTTGTTTTGAAATTAAAAAAACCTCATCAAGCGCAAATGATCATCAAAGAAACTGCTTTAAATCGTATAATATATGTAACCGCTGCTTTCCAACTTAAAACCAGAAAAGCTTTGCATCACCGTGTTCGTTTCAGCGGTTTCAAATTTGTTCAGATATTACAATTTTGCAGTAAACTTTTGTGAGCTGTATATCCAATATTTTTTATTTTACCTCAGCGTTTCCTGACTCTCATTAAATGATAATGAATAATTTTTCGTCTTTGCTGATCCAAAATGCTGATCCCATGTTTGCGTGAGTTTTTTTAATAACTCAAATCTCAAAACTATTTTAGGATTTTTTCCGTCAAATAGTAGCCGTATAAGATGGCAATCAAAGTGCAAAACTTCAGTCTGCTACTGTTTGCAGTTGTTGTAAAATGGAAAACACAAAAACCAATTCAAAATTAACAGTAATTTTATTATTAATATAAATGACTAAATTTCTGCAGTCAACTTTTAGGTTACATAAAGCCAGTATTTAAACTGTGATCGGCTTCGATAGAGCCAGTAATGGAATCTGGTTCTATATTTTTTACAAAAGTTTCAGTTATTTCAGAGAAACAAGACATTTTGAAACGAAAATTAGCACCCATGAACGATTTGAAATTGCCTCTTAAAACTCACTGTATCTTAATTTAAATTGATAATTTTTGTTAATCTTTGTTGTTTTTCATGTAGTTTTTTTCAAATTACAATTACAATGCTGGACAAGTATTACAGTTGCCTAAAAGTCAGTTGCTCGCCAGTGGTAAAAATATTTTTGTACTGCTAGTTAAGTACATGTTTCAAATGTTAACTTTTGGTTGTTTGTAGATAAGGATGTTGCCAGAATCATAGCATTTTTCATAACATTACTTTCGCAGTTTAAATGTGATATAGTAAAATTGGGATTGCAAAAAGGCAACAAATGTTTTTGAAATTTGTTGATAAGGCAATCAAACTTTTTTTTTTCAAGAATAGAGCTGGAAAAATTTTAAATAGTTTTGAAAGTTATACAGGAATTTCTGGTTCTGCAAAATTTAATGATTTGCAACAAAAAAGAATAAAATGATATAGAAGTTTACTTTTTGTTTCATTGTTGAAACACTCTCACAGTTGCAGTTCATTGTGTCAAGTGCAACAGAAGACAAAAAATCGTCAATATTTATCAAATGATTTTTTTTCGATTTGTAACGGTTTGAGTTGAATTGCTAAAACGTGTATTGTGTTCAGAATAGTTTAACGATAGGTTGATTTCAAGGCCTGATCGAAATGATTAAGCAAATGATAGCTTGCTCTTCATTAGTTTTGTATTCAATTGCAGTCAGTTTTAGTTATTGGCCTATTTTTAAATTGAGAAAGTGAGTTATAACTAAGCGAACCATGCGTTCCTTGGTTCCTAACTATTTTTGATGACGCTTTCTTGAGCTTAGAGTTTTTTTATTTTTCTGATCGTTTGCTCAGCTGCTCTTTTATATATTATATTTTATTCAAATTGAAAATTAATCTTGTGGGAATTGGCAAATTTTCAATTTTAAGCAAAAATTGTGTGTGTATAGAGAAGCTAACAAAAATAAAGGTAATTCCTGTAAAATAGTTTTTACTTTTGCTTGTAGCTTTTCTGCTTGCTATTTCATCTCAAGATTTTTCGTATGAGATAAGAAGAATTACATTTACGTAACTATTTGTTAAATCAGAAACGTGTAGAATGAAACGGCCTTTTCGACATAATTTATTCTTAGAAATAACTGTGATAATAAGAGAAACTGCAGTTCTTCGATGTTTTGGGTTTATTAGCCCGTCATTTGAGTGCTACTGGTAATAGGTCAGGGTTCAAGGCAATTATAAAACCAGTTTTGATTAGAACACTTGTATAACACAAATTTTTTTAAATATTGATACTTAAATTCGGGCCTTCGTGAGCTGTTTTCTGTTTTTTTTATAATTTGGATTTTTTTGTTTTCACGGTACAATTTTGATTGGTTGCTTTTTTGAATGTGAAACAAATATACTTCAAAGAGCAACTACTGAAGATAGCTGTCCCAAAATCGAACAAAGCAAACTTTCTGAACGGAAGAGAATTAAAAGTTTTTTGTCAATCATTCCTGTATTTTGCGGCTGGTGGTTTTTAATTAGCTTCACAATGTTTTCAAAATTTATAATCGCATAACAAGAAGATACTTACCGAGCGGTGTAAAAAAATTTTGCCTTTTGTTTTTAGTGAGTGTTAAGAACAAAACTCAAGCCTAATCGCTATTAGCATTATCGTGAAAATCAACAAAATCAAACAGTTGAAATCAATGCATTGATTCCCCCCTTGGTTGCCCGATATTGTGTTACAGTTGCTCCAATACGATCCTAATTTAATAACGGTTCGTGTAGTTTTATTTTTTTTACTATCAGTTTCCTGTTTCAAAATCTGGGCAACATGCCTATAGTCATTCAAATCATTTTAACAATGTCAGGGACATCACAGATATTGCCATCGTCAGATTGCCATCGTCAGTTTTTATTTTGAAAAATATTTTTAAACGATATTTTACATAAGTAAAAAATATTGCCATCGTCAGATTGCCATCGTCAGTTTTTATTTTGAATAGGAAATTTACCTAAATAAAATGGGCAGCTGAAGGAAGTATTTTAAAAAGGATTTACTGAGAATTTGATGAAAAAAAATTAAATCATTCTTGCATTACCTAGTAAACTGGGCATGGTTATCTTGTATGTTGCAAGGTTCTTTCATCAATGACAAATCCATTGTAATTTTTTGGTAGTTCAAAAGTTGAAAACCAAAAATCTATCCAATATTTGTGACGCATACAATAATGCTCAATAAGAAACAAAAGATACGAATATGATGCATTTTTCGTGCCTCTCCAGATCAAGTGTGATAAAAAACATCTAAATGAAAAACTAAAATTTTATCACCTTGTAACGAACTGCACAATCTAAATAGTATGAAGAGAGTATAAATGATCAAGCTAATGTTTTTTGGAATATGCAATTTTCTGGCATTTATTCAAGGTAATTAATACTTTTTTGCACTAATGGCGTAAAGGTTGAGTTGAGAATCTGGCTCTTCAATTCTCAAATAAATAAATGCATTGAAAAAGACTCAAATACGCACAACCATTGCAGTTTTTTTATGCATACAGTCAGTAAAGAATCGTTTACAAAACCGTACCAAGAATCCAGCTCAATATGATTGAATTTCCCAGAATTCTACAAGATAGCCATTCATCATGAAATATCTTCAATATAGATTTTTCTCAGCCTGGTAACACTACTCCACAAAATTTTATTCCTTCAAAAGACTTCAATTTTTAGAGGAACATGGAGTGGAGGCATGACAAAGCGGTACAAGAGGATTCACCAATTTATACAGTTTTCCGACAGACTTTTAAAACATAAACACTTTTCTTATAAGAAACTTAAAAATCTGAAATCTGATAAGATAATATTTTTTAGCAAGAATCTTGTAAGATCTGACAAGATGGCCATACCGTCCCGCCTCGGTTATTTCTAGAAAAGCTTATGTCAATTGTAGTAAGTCGTCATATTTCAATAAGAAAACACCAAGAAAAATTTCCATGGTTGTAAAAGTTTACTGGGGGTGTTGGTGATGTTTCACAGAGTCTACATTTTGTTCCGACTTGGGGGGAGGAACTATATACTCAGGTCTTTTTTTTCACTCAATTTTTGTAGCTCGTTATTTTTATCGTACAAGGTTGTGAGTGATATAATTCGAAAGCATATCAATTGTAGATTTTCAAATTAAAAAGGTCTTTTTTGAATATCGGTTTTTTCAAGAAGTTGCGGAGGTTTAGAAAAGTTTTCTGAACGTTAGGCTCACTTCCGTTGTTTTGTTCTTATTTTTCGTACTTTTTTAATATTCTGATCAATTGTTGCTAAAATGTGATAAAATGTCAACAATAGTCTCATTTTTTGAAAATTAAAAAAAAGAGTTGGTGAAAAATTTGAACAAAATGTTTTGGCTATATTTCCCGTCAAATTTTTGCAAATTCTGCTTTTTTTCCTTTTTTTAACAAATGGCATCAAATATGCCTATTTGGCCAATTTTGTGCAAATTGACCAGTATAAAAATGCAAAAAAGTTGCGGATGAAATCTTCGTTTACTCCGATATGGGCTTATTGTACATCTGGTTTCTAAGAAAGTTTTCTGGAGATAACTTTTTTCCGATCTTCCACTAATTTAAACCCTCATTCAAAAAAATGCTTATTTTGATTTTGGTGTGTTGTGGTTTTCGCTTGTCTAAAATTTTTTTACCTAATCGTTAGAGCAATTGCGCTTTTTGAACAACTGGGCAGCAATTGGAACACCAGTTTTGGTAACAACGTTAGTTTTTGATGATGGGAAATGTATTTGGGTCTGTCAATTCTAAGATTTGTTTTTGCAATTAGTTCGTCCAAATTACAGGCAGGTCCATTTTTAGTTGAGAATGGAAATAAAAAGCGGTCGCATTTTTTTAAGTGAGGTCCAATGAAAAATTAGTGTTTACTGAGTAAACCTCATGGTTTTTATGACTCCGACAAATTGTAATCCTGAAATTTTGAAAAATTCGTTCGAGTTTTGCCAGCATTTAATGTTCTTTTTTAGTCAAATGACTAAATCTAATTACTCAATGATCCAATCGTTGCCGAGGGAGCTGATAAAGAAACTATTTAAGGCTTTCAATCGATATTAGGTTTTTTCAATAACACAACTCGAGAAGTACCAAAAACTCATCTTTTTCTGACATGCTGACATAAGATTTCCAATCGAACTCAAATATTCACAGTTAAAATGTACATACAAATGGAGGCCAATGGAAATACGTGATAATTTCAAAGAAAAGCATACGTTTTTGGCTTCAACACCATTTGCGTAAAATTGTATTTGAAGTTTTGAGTTCTGCATGTGATCGTTGTTAATTTGTACACTTTTGAGTTTGCCTCATTAGCAATTTGAATAGTCTTCCAAGGTAGTAAAAACAATAAGGTATCTTTGTTTTTTTTTGAAACCTTCGCGGTTTTTATGTCTTACGGTTTTAATATCTTGCCCCTTTCAACCTCGTTTCTGCTACCTTTTAACGCCATCTCAACTAAAATGGAAATGCGTTCACAAAAATTATAAAGTAGTGTTCATTGATTTTTTAAATTTAATAAATGGTTTTGGTCGTTGATACTACGAGTTCTCAAAACTTTTTCCATTTTTTTTCAAATTGATTGACAATTTCCACTTGTTCAAGTTCTCTTTTGCAGTCTTATCCAGTCTTCACATTAATGGCACATGAATGATAAGTTGCATGTCACATTATTGGCATTAACAGAAGGCGCAATTGATTATTTTCATTGATTTTAGCGAAAAGATTGTAATTTTATAGGCTTCGACAGAGTTTCAACCAAAGATAAAGTACCTTTTTTTGGCTTTTGCATTTGTTTTTTTGAAATTAAATGTCATTCTGAATACTAATAGGCCTGAATGATATCCTATGGAGGTAAAATTGAAGCCATTCAACGATTTTTTCTAGCTAATGACTTTACTACTTTGATTTTTTTTATTTTCAAAAAGTCGAAACTTTTTTTTCTAAGTTTGCTCCTTTTGTTTTTTGTCTACTTGTTACTTATTCTCAGCACAGACAGGTCACAGTTCTTTTCTAGTGGAATGCAACTCATTTGCTTTAGTTTATTTCTTATCTGATGCTATTTTTACTCTAGCATTAAATTTATTTTTAAGTAGCAATGAGTTTTCTTCGTAGATAATGCTTGTTGTTTTTATTCGGTTTTTTTGTTTGTCTTGTCACTTAATCCCCTTAATGAGAGGTATCAGCTGCCTTCTAGTCCGTTTTTGTTTTTTTTGTATAGTTGTTTGTGTTTAAAATGATGTGGTAAATGAAAACACCAATTGTCTTCGAACAATAGGTGATTTTTCGAAAGTTTTCTATCTCATTTGTCGGAGTATTAAGCCAAAAATCAAAAATGTTGTTGAGCGTAATGAGAACTTTAAGTGCAAAACGCTCATTTTTGAGCCTCCTTGTATGGTTTATATACTCGAAAGCGACAATTTTTGTGAAATAAAGTCATATTAACGCCTCGATGAAAAAGTATGAAGAGTTTCACAGCTTCATACCCGAGTCGAGGTTTGGCGGTGAATTTTCGTAAGAAATGCGGTGAAATGTGGAGAAAAAATAATTTTCACCGCGTATTTCTTACATCTTTTTGCGGTGAATCGCGGTGAATTATTTATTTTCACCGCGTCTTCAGTATTCTTACAAAAAAGAATTATCCCCACACTGGTTCGAACCTATAACCTCCTGCATGCCATCCACTGCTTAGTCCACTGCGCCGACTGTCACGTACATCTGTTAAATTTCATGTGATTTTACATCAGATTGAGTAAACTTTGGAAATCATATGCGGTGAATTTTTGTAAGAAATGCGGTGAATGTCGCGGTGAATTTTTGTAAGAAATGCGGTAAAATGTGGTGAATTATTTTTTTTCACCGCATTCACCGCTTTCACCGCATTTCTTACGTTATTTTGCCACAAAACTCGATGCGGTGAATTTTTGTAAGAAATGCGGTGAATTTTGCGGTGAATTTTTGTAAGAAATGCGGTGAAATGCGGTGAAATATTTATTTTCACCGCATTCACCGCAATCACCGTATTTCTTACAAAAATTCACCGCATTCACCGCATTTCTTACAAAAATTTACCCAAAAACCTCGACCGGGGCAGCATATACTTCGAGCAAAAAACTTGATAAATATTGATTGAAATAATGTTTCTGATAATCATAAAATCAAATTACATGCAAGTTTTAAAAAGCAGTGTTTTGGATAGAGAACTTACACTTCTTTTGATTTTCGTGCTTAAAATTCATCCACCTTTTCATAGACACACATGATGTGTTTTGGTTACTTGCAGCGGTTTGAAATGCTGACAAGGAAATAAGTGTTAACTAGTAAACATGCATCAAATGAATTTAACGCAGTGTTGCTCAGTAGGTTTTATTTACTATGTCTCTCAGAATCAGTATATCTTGGTAATTAGGAACCATAAACCGGCTGTGTACAATCACAAAATCCGCGCGCTTACACCCTAATTAACGGAGATCACGATAGCTAAATTTATGAAGAGCGTCTGAGTTTTCATTTATAAACAAGTTGGATCGAGTTTCCTGGTCATGTGGATACGGACAGAACTGTGAAAAACTATCAAATATTGTAAAACTTTTATTCAATTTATAAGGAAAAACTATCAAAATAGGAACTATAGAGAATTTCAAAATACTTCGAGATAAATAAATTTGATTAGCGGGGCCTAGTTTTCAGCACATTGAATCCTTTCTAAAATAATTCCTAAATTAAAAAATATTTATCTCCTATTGTTCATATAGTTTCTGCCAACAAAGCAAAAGCAGGTATTCTTATAGGTAGGCAATATTTTTGTTTGTTTTGAAATTAAAAAAACCTCATCAAGCGCAAATGATCATCAAAAAAACTGCTTTAAATCGTATAATATATGTAACCGCTGCTTTCCAACTTAAAACCAGAAAAGCTTTGCATCACCGTGTTCGTTTCAGCGGTTTCAAATTTGTTCAGATATTACAATTTTGCAGCAAATTTTGTGAGCTGTATATCCAATATTTTTTATATTACCCCAGCATTTCCTGACTCTCATTAAATGATAATGAATAATTTTTCGTCTTTGCTGATCCAAAATGCTGATCCCATGTTTGCGTGAGTTTTTTTTAATAACTCAAATCTCAAAACTATTTTAGGATTTTTTCCGTCAAATTGTAGCCGTATAAGATGGCAATCAAAGTGCAAAACTTCAGTCTGCTACTGTTTGCAGTTGTTGTAAAATGGAAAACACAAAAACCAATTCAAAATTAACAGTAATTTTATTATTAATATAAATGAATAAATTTCTGCAGTCAACTTTTAGGTTACATAAAGCCAGTATTTAAACTGTGATCGGCTTCGATAGAGCCAGTAATGGAATCTGGTTCTGTATTTTTCACAAAGTTTTCAGTTATTTCAGAGAAACAAGACATTTTGACACGAAAATTAGCACCCATGAACGATTTGAAATTGCCTCTTAAAACTCACTGTATCTTAACTTAAATTGATAATTTTCGTTAATCTTTGTTGCTTTTCATGTAGTTTTTTTCAAATTACAATTACAATGCTGTTCAAGTGTTACAGTTGCCTAGAAGTCAGAAGCTCGCCAGTGGTAAAAATATTTTTGTACTGCTAGTTAAGTACATGTTTCAAATGTTAACTTTTGGTTGTTTGTAGATAAGGATGTTGCCAGAATCATAGCATTTTTCATAACATTACTTTCGCAGTTTAAATGTGATATAGTAAAATTGGGATTGCAGAAAAAGCAACAAATGTTTTTGAAATTTGTTGATAAGGCAATCAAACGTTTTTTTTTAAGAATAGAGCTGGAAAAATTCAAATAGTTTTGAAAGTTATGCAGGAATTTCTGGTTCTGCAAAATTTTCTGTTATAAGAACTAAAGTTTGACTGCTCGGGTGCTTAAATGATTTGCAACAAAAAAGAATAAAATTATGTAGAAGTTTACTATTTGTTTTATTGTTGAAACACTCTCACAATTGCAGTTCATTGTGTCAAGTGCAACAGAAGACAAAAAATCGTCAATATTTATCAAATGATTTTTTTTTCGATTTGTAACGGTTTGAGTTGAATTGCTAAAACGTGTATTGTGTTCAGAATAGTTTAACGATAGGTTGATTTCAGGGCCTGATCGAAATGATTAAGCAAATGATAGCTCGCTCTTCATTAGTTTTGTATTCAATTGCAGTCAGTTTTAATTATTGGCTTATTTTTAAATTGATAAAGTGAGTTATAACTAAGCGAACCATGCGTTCCTTGGTTCCTAACTATTTTTGATGACGCTTTCTTGAGCTTAGAGTTCTTTATTTTTCTAATCGTTTGCTCAGCTGCTCTTTTATATATTATATTTTATTCAATTTTGAAAATTAATCTAGTCGGAATTGGCAAATTTTCAATTTTAAGCAAAAATTGTGTGTGTAGAGGAGCTAACAAAAATAAAAATAAGTCCTGTAAAATAGTTTTTACTTTTGCTTGTAGCTTTACTGCTTGCTATTTCATCTCAAGATTTTTCGCTTCACATTTACGTAACTATTTGTTAAATCAGAAACGTGTAGAATGAAACGGCCTTTTCGACATAATTTATTCTTAGAAATAACTGTAATAATTAGAGAAACTGCAGTTCTTCGATATTTTGGGTTTATTAGCCCGTCATTTGAGTGCTACTGGTAATAGGTCAGTCTTCAAGGCAATTATAAAACAAGTTTTGATTAGAACACTTGTATAACACAAATTTTTTTTAATATTGATACTTAAATTCGGGCCTTCGTGAGCTGTTTTCTGTTTTTTTTTATAATTTGGATTTTTTTGTTTTTACGGTACAATATTGATTGGTTGCTTTTTTGAATGTGAAACAAATATACTTCAAAGAGCAACTACTGAAGACAGCTGTCCCAAAATCGAACAAAGCAAACTTTCTGAACGGAAGAGAATTAAAAGTTTTTTGTCAATTATTCCTGTATTTTGCGGCTGGTGGTTTTTAATTAGCTTCACAATGTTTTCAAAATTTATAATCGCATAACAGGAAGATACTTACCAAGCGGTGTTAAAAAATTTTGCCTTTTGTTTTTAGTGAGTGTTAAGAACAAAACTCAAGCCTAATCGCTATTAGCATTATCGTGAAAATCAACAAAATCAAACAGTTGAAATCAATGCATTGATTCCACCCTTGGTTGCCCGATATTGTGTTACAGTTGCTCCAATACGATCCTAATTTAATAACGGTTCGTGTAGTTTTATTTTTTTTACTATCAGTTTCCTGTTTCAAAATCTGGGCAACATGCCTATAGTCATTCAAATCATTTTAACAATGTCAAGGACATCACAGAAAATGACAATATTCCACATAAAGGCTACGTGACTCAATTGAGCTCACTTAGAAAATCTGCCGCTAATCGAGAACTGCTTATAGATATTCGAGATGTCAACCAGAACTTGGAAGCGTTTTTAGCAGTGCTAAATAACTCTATTGCATGCAGCATTTTTACATCGTATTCACAATTGATCAGTGCTGCAGATCATTGAATCATTACGGGCTGATTCATAAATAACCTTTATTTGAACACAAACTTTGCAAGTTCTAAAATCTGGACCTGTTTACGAATTCTGACATTCGGGAACCTAGCATCTTTAACTCTCAAAGATTCACTTTCATTTGAGGAGAAATTAGTTGAAGTCTTACTTGTTTGGCCGACATTGGCAAACTGAACTTTGACCTCTCCAGTTCCATAATTCTAAAAATATTGGACTCCATCATCTCTTGCAACTGTGACTTCTCCCTGTAGAAGTTGAGACACAGTCCAGTTGATATGACAGCTAACACGAATGACACCATGGACACTATAGAAGTCCACGACATATTCTTCCTCGATTCAAGATTTGTAGCTCCATTGTCGGAGGAGAGGGATTTGAAGGGGGCGGATTTCTTGTTGGTGTTTTTGGGCGAGGAGATAGATTGGGGTCTGGTTTGGGAAATGTGGGAGTAGGGGGTTGTTTCGTACTGGGGTTCATATAAAGAGTTCATGAGAGAGCGCCTGTTAGGTTCTTTGTTTCCGTTTATCATAACTAATAATTATTAATCGCCAGAAAAATAAGACCTTTTCACCACTCAAAAGTTTAAAATTTATAGCTTCAACTTTTCGCAACAACTTTTTTTGGTATTTTCTGTTAACGAAATAAAAATAAAAATTTTGGTATTAGCGTGTGACTTTTGTCATTTTTGACGCTATCAAATTCAATCTGGATAATTTTAGGGCAAGTATTATATGTCAACAAACTAATCGAAATTTATAGCCTGCAAAGTTTACGCTATTGAAATAAGTTTCTGGTTATGATACGAAACATAATCTTCAAATTTTGCTTCAAAGTGTGAAAATTTGCTTGGTAAAATTGCACGTGAACAAACAAATAATAACCAGCCCAACGAATTGAACTTGTGCCTTGAAAAAGAATTGAGCAGGAACAAATAAACTGAAGAATTGTAAAGTAAACAAATTTTTTGCGCTATCAATTAGGCTGTAGATAAATTGGTAGTAATATGCCTTGGGGATTTTGGTTATGAAGTGAGCTATGTTAGCTAAATTACTCCGGCGTATTGGGAAAGTTACTGGAAGCGTGCAGCCAATAAACTCGAAGAGTTTAGTTAAAAAAATATAAAACAACCAGAATAGCCGGAAAATTAAATTTCACAACTGAGCGGATTTACAGTTTTGCCTGAGTTGGGTTATTACTGGCCCTGTTAGAGTTTTAGAAGGGATTAAACAAGCTGTAAAATAAGCAAGTTAGAGATAAATTTTATGGAAAACATTAAACAACTGCATTCGGTTGAAGACGCCTAGTTTTGGGATTCCGCAATTGAGTAAAGTGACCTTTCAGCAGAAAAAGCCACAACCCGAAAATAATCAGTTATTAGGTCAAATCCTCAAGAAAAAGGTGCATTTTCGCCAATTTTGAGTAAGAATTTTCTCACTAAGTTTGTTGAATAATACAGCTAAGTTCACGAAAAAACGGCTAAATAATTAATCCATGAATGCATTATAGTTATTCGTAAAATTTAAAAATTTTTGAGATCGAATAGAACATTAGTTTCATTTACTATGTACGTTGAAAATAGCAAGAATATAACTTTTAACCTAGTAAGAACGACAACTTTTTAAACCAACTGTTGCTGCAATTGAGTTATATTTTTAAGTTATGTTCGGCTTACTGGACTTTATGCTAAAGGAGATATATCTGCTAATTTTGTTATCACGTGTTCCATAGCCGTAACTTCACATTTCATATTTGATTAGCAAAATTTGAGGATTTGGACAAAGTCAAGTACTTGGTGGGAAAAGATTAACTCCCTGATAGATCATAGATTGGATCAAATTGAATAAATTCTCCGATTTTTACTCGACCACAACCAATTTTTCCGCCAGGCAGATCATTCCCAGCCGAAGAAGACAGTTAAATGGAACCAGATTATCTCCGAGGATCTCCATAAAAATCAATATTTTGTCTTTTCTGAATGCAATAATTTACTTTGCCGGGGTTAAATTTACAAACTCCAGGTGAAAATTAAGCCACAATACTTGAGTAATACTGGAATACCTGTTCTATATTAAAAGGGGGGGGGGTGTCGGTTGTAGTTTCACGGAGGAGCAACTGGTTAATTGATAGGGTGCGTTTTTGGAAGACTAACAACTAAAGAAATAGGTCACACAAATTGGAACTGAATGATGTCGGGTGTGAATTTGTCGATAAAAACAGTATCTGGTTAACTATTGATTAACGCCACTTGACATTCAAAAAGAAACCGGCCGCCATAAAAGGAAAGAAAATATTGTTGTAGATCAAGAAATCTGTTACGTAATAAGTCTTGCTTGTCTCCTACGTCACTTTTTCAGAAATAAAGATATCTAGCTGACTTTTTGAAGCACACAGCTTTCTGTACATTTTCATGTTCAATTTGTTCATTTCAAGAAAAAAATATCGGATTCAAAAACCAGGCTAGCGTTTGAGCCGTAACTAACTCTTTTCTGGCAATCGTGAGCCACATAGAGTCCTCTTACCAGTCATAATAGAAACAAATCGAATCTGATCAGAGTAAATTCAGTCACGGATCAGGGTAAACTCAGCGATAGATTAGCTTGAATTCAGTCAGAGAAATTTGGGTCACAGGAGGGGGTACTTAGGTGTATTCTTCAGACTTTACGCAACCAGACCTCATGGCAACCTTCGTCGAAACTTCTGTGCGACGACGTTTTTTCCAAGTCATTAATTTCGGCAGCATTTTATGCCTATTATGTGACCCAGGATGGTCTAACAAAATCTAGAAAACCTCAATTTGGGTTGTAGACTCAACTGGGCCAGGGTTAGTGGATGGATAGAAAGAACTAGATATGAAATCATCTTAAAACCCATTCGAAAAATGAATTAGGAGAAAACTATGTCTCTAAAAATGTGTTACAGCTAAAAGCATCAGACTCTAAAGCGAACGAAATTGAATAGAAGGTTTGTAACTTCACATCTCCAAAAAATATTAGTCTATTTCGCTAAGTCTCAAATTTGATTCAAGTTGACGCGAGAGGGCAGATAAAAACATTAAAAAAGTAAATAAGACTGATTAAAATTACATTTAGAGTAGAAAGGCTTATAAGGTCACTCTCATGTCATCAATGTTTTTAATGTGTTTAAGTTTACTAAAAGATCAAATTTTAGACACTTTCCAAACTGTAGACTGAATTATGACAAAATTACCAATTTAGTGCGTGAATTCTGATCAGACTATTCCAAATTCGAAGGAAAAACACAAAAAAAGGACAGGGGCATACGAAATCACAAAACAAAACAAACAAACACACACACACACACAAACACACACGCACATACAAACATACATACACACAAACACGAACACAGACACACACAAACACGGCGAACGCAAAGTAAGCCGATAGGCAAGCAAGCCGACAGAAAAGCAAGCCGAAAGTTATGTAATAGTTATGTAATTGTGATATATCGAGAAGTAGCGAACTTATCAACTTAAGTTAAAACTTCGATATATAGAGAAATTTTTTTACCTGATGTTTGGTGAAGTGAAATTGAATAATGGCTTCTATTTTGAACCGAATCGTCTATTCAAATTTGTTCATACCACAAGTTTATCAATATACATAAACCATAAATTTGAGAGATAGATTCGACCTTCCCACCACCAAACAGGATCAGTAACCAACTCTCCGACCCTCCCAGTAGATAGCAATGACATGTTCTCAGGTAGGGAGAACAATGTGTTAAGTGCAAAAAACTGCACTAGTACTTGCCATATACGGCAAGGGGAAAAACTTGTTCACAACTAAGATGTAAATTAACACATATATCTAGACGGATCTGTAAACTTTCATACTGTTACGGATTATAAATACCTGTGAAATTTTGTACATTTAGGCCATTTTGAATTCAATAACTAAAATAATAAAATTCGTGTTACTCGTGCTCAAGACCACGACAATGGTGTCCAGACCACCAAACGACCGACAAACCTTGGATCTGCAGAATGCTGAATCCTGTACTGCGTGGATCATGTCTTTTGTGGCGAAATGTCGCGCAGAGAAGAAAGAAGATAAAGTCAACAACGACGGTACGACCGTGGACCTACAGGTAACAAATCTCTTTCCTAGTATATGCGGCCAGGACCCACTTCTTAAACTTAGGAGCCTTATGAGCCCTAAAAAATTGTTAGAAACTCCTTTTACAGAGATCAGACTAGCTATTCAAAACTATATTTCACCTAAGGAGAGAATAGAACGTGCAGAAAGGGCTAAATTTCTGTCCGTTGTCCAAGGTGTTGGAGAATCTGACGACAATTTTCTAGCGCGCCTCAGAGAAGAAGCACGTTATTGTGACTTCGAAAAACTTAAAACAGTAACCAACCCTGAGGAAGAGTTGGTGAAAATAAAATTTATCTCAGGTTCGAGAGACCTGAGGCCAAATTAAGACTATTAGAAGGCATTAAAACTAAACCAACGATGTCTCTGTCTGAAATGACAGAAAACTTACAACTCAGAAGTCAAGCAATGGTTTTTGCGAGTTCCTCAACAGGTAATAGACCATTTGTAATAAAAGAAGAAGTGGGATACAACTTCAAAAAGACCTTCAGAAAACCTAGTGAAAAGTTCACTGGTAATGAAGGCAATGGTAACTTGTGTAATAGATGTGGAGGTAAGCCACACAGCGGCAAGCCGTGTCCGGCCTTGAACAAGAAATATAACACCTGTGAAAAGGTGGGGCACTTTTCAAAAATATGCTGAAGTAAAACCCAGCCTAAGTCAGGTAAGTCTGACCAGCACAACAACTTCTGCGAAGAAGAGGGTAAGATGCCTGGTCAAACATCATCCGAAATGAAGATGGGAATGTACTATACACGGGAAAACGTGTTTAACATGTCGGTGACATGGGAGTATATTACAGTAAAAGTCCATAAAATAAAAATGCAAGTTGATACCGGTGCTAATAGCACCGTGATATCATCCTTAATCTGGACTGAGCTTGGTAAACCTCAGTTAAATGGGAAAGTCAGACGTCTTGAGGCCTATGATGGTCATCAACTGACGCTTCTGGGATCACTAACATGTGATGTTGAGTGGAACGGAAGCAAGTACAGGCAATAACAACTAGCAATTGCGCAATGCGACAAAAAATTTGGGCTACTTGGGAGAGACATACTACCCCAAGAAGGCATCAATGCAGTGAGTGATGAAAGACTACCTGCAGTCAAAGGATACAAAGCGCATGTGAATCTCATACCGGGATCACAGCCAATGTTCTGCAAAGCCAAAAAGATACCTCTTTCTCTCCAAGACAGGGTCAAAGAGAAGCTGGAGACAATGGTATGACAGGGCATCCTGGAGCCAGTACAACCTGGTGGGGTCACAAATGCATCAAAAGTAGTGTGGCAGCGGAAGAAAAATGGAGCTCTGAGACTATGCGTGGACCTCAAAGTTCACATCAATGGCAAAGTTATGGACGAGGACTATCCAATCCCAGACATGGAGACCATTTTCCATAATGTCCATGGGGCCTCTTACTTTGGAAAAACTGACTTATCAGATGCATACCATCAAACTGAGCTGGACGAGGATGCAAAAGAAATATGCACAATCTACACATCGCAAGGATTGTTCAAGATGTGCAGGCTTCCTAAAGAACTCTTCATCAATCTTCCAGAATTGCATTGAGTGAACTCTCAAAGGAATCAAGGGTGTCGTCATATTCCAAGACGACGTTCTGGTATATGGAGCAACACAGAATCAATAAGAGAAACAAATGCTTGCAGTCAAAAGTCGGCTACGTGAAAAAAATTTCACCATCAATGAGAAGAAATCCAACTCAAAACCAGTTTCAAGCGTAAGTTTTCTTGGTTACTCTGTTTCCAAAGAAGGAATAGCACCCGATCACAAAACCATAAACATGTTGAGAAAATCAAAAATGCAAAACCGCCATCAAATATGAAACAACTCGAGTCCTTTGTCGGCTTAGCAAATTTTTATGGTCGAATGATACCGGATTTTGCAACCAAAATGCTCTCCCTAAACGAAATTCGAAAAGAAGAATTCAGATGGGACAAGTAAGAGCAAAATGCTTTTGAAAACATCAAAAACGAGTTATGTGCTAACCCTCTTGTACAGCCTTACAGCTTGACGAAGGAAGCAACCGTGACAACAGACGCCTCAGAGAAAGCTATAGGCGGGGTACTCTCACCAGAAGGACATCCTGTGATCTACGTATCGAGGAAGTTGTCACAAGCCGAACAAAATTACTCCAATATTGACCGAGAGGCACTTGCAATCGTCTTTGTGGTCACAAGGTTGAAACAATTCCTACTCGGAAGAAGGTTCACTCTACAGACTGACCACAAACCTCTCAAATATCTCTTCGCCCCAGAGGAAGAAATTCCGAAAACAGCATCAGCAAGAATTACAAGATGGGCGATAGCGCTGATGGGATTTGACTTCGAATTGAAGTATACACCCGGAGAACAGATCCCCCATGCTGATGCTCTGAGCAGACTAGACTTTGATGATGACGACGACAACGATCGAGTCTGCTTTGCTCTTGAAAATATCTACTTCGTCCAATCCGACCTGGTGACACAATCAGACATCAAAATCGAATTGGGATCGAATCGACTCTTTCAAATGTCATCAAACGAATAAAAAGCGGCATCTGGAAACAGTTCTCAGAAGCAGAGAAAGAATTTGAACAACAGAAAGACGCCTTGACCATTCACAATGGAATCATCTTTCGAGGAGTTGTGCCTTTCATTCCACCCAAATTAAGACCCATCGTGATGGCCAAAGCTCATGAGACTCACCCAGGCAAAAATGCAACTGAAACAGCAGTTCGAATGATGGCTTGGTGGCCCGGCATCAGTCAAGATGTTCTTCGATATGTTAGTAAATGTAAGGAATGCCAAGAAAACAGGCCTAGCCTGGGGAAAACAGAATCTTTTCGGCAGGAAGCTGAAGTTTGGGAAAGACTCCACATGGACTGGGGCTACGTTAAGGATCAGGGTAATTTCTTAGTGATAGTAGACGCGGGATCAGGTTGGATAGAAGCCTTCCCTGTGGGAAATAGAACCTCACAAACAGTAAAGGTATACTTGAGTCAAATCTTTGCAAGATTTGGGATACCAAGAACACTAGTATCAGACAATGGTCCTGAGTTTGTGAGCAGTGACCTAAAGCAATGGTGTGAATCACTTGGGATTAAAAAGATGGAATCTCCCATCTACCATTCAAGAGCAAATGGCATTGCTGAACGAGCGGTCCAAACAGTGAAACGGGCTATGCAAGCCTGGAGTCCAAATCTGAATGTGTCATTGGGCGCTTTCCTACAGCGGGTTTTGATGACACATCGGAGCACTTCCAAGACGCGGGGGAAAACTCCTGTAGAACTGCTACTGGGACGCAAAATAAGACGTCCAGCAGTCACTGATTTTGATCTGCGTGAACGAGTCCTCTTCAAACCGACGAACAGTTCCCCAACGGTTCCAGCTACTTTCATTATCCGTAAAGGAATGAACACTTCGTTCATCCAGCCGGAGAATTCAAACAAGACAGTTCTTGTTTGTGACAACCAAATTGCACGGTTGGAACCTGACATCAAGACTGAATCTACTGACTCACAGTCTGAGAGCAGTAGGGACGATATAGACGTGGCATCACCCAACTCTACTGAAGAAACCTCAGTAGTTGAAGGGGAACAACCTTCAGTGGCCACGAGAACTTCAAGCAGAAAAAAAAACAACCAGAAAGATTTGCAGAAGCTATTCCTACAAACTTGCTTAAAAAAGGAGGGAAGATGTGATATATCGAGAAGTAGCGAATTTAGCAATTTAAGTTAAAACTTTGATATATAAAGAAAACTTTCTTACCTGATGTTTTGTGAAGTGAAATTGAATAAGGGCTTCTAATTTGAACCGAATCGTCGATTCAATTTTGTTCATACCACAAGTTTATCAATGTACATAAACCATAAATTTGAGAGATAGATTCGACCTTCCCACCACCAAACACGATCAGTAACCAACTCTCCGACCCTCCCAGTAGATAGCAATGACATGTTCTCAGGTAGGGAGAACAATGTGTTAAGTGCAGAAAACTGAACTAGTACTTGCCATATAGGGCAAGGGGAAAAACTTGTTCACAAATAAGGTGTAAATTAACACATATCAGTTTATCTATATCTAGACGGATTTGTAAACTTTCATACTAATGCGGATTATAAATACCTGTGAAATTTTGTACATTTAGGCCATTTTGAATTCAATTATTAAAAAAATAAAATTCTTGTTACTCGTGCTCGAGACCACGACAGTAATCTATCAGAAATAATAGATTGTCAGCCGTTACAATCTATAGTGCGCGTAGTGTTATAGTGCATAATGTATTCCAATGCACCAAAGAAACAAAAATGCGTCAATTTTTAGATATCTAGTGGGTACGGACCTCAGCAGACCGCTGTCCATGGCCATGCCTCTCATCCGCTGTGGGATGTAATCCGGAAATAGCGGGCCGGTTATCTTCGATCAGAGTACAGACAGTTTCATCCGAGCTGATAAGATAATGCCACCGTAATAGGCTGAATTGAGTGCTCAATTAATGTATTGTTTTTATTCAGATTTGATAGCAAGGCAGCCCAAAATAATAGATGGTTAGTTTACTCAACAAAACGCTTAAAAACAACTTTTTGATATATTTGAGGAGCTTCAATCCATAAATTTGAATTTGCTTTAAAATTAATTCGTCAATTAACTTCCAAGTAAAACAGCCCAAAGGTAACAGCTCTGGTGAGGTGTGTTGTTTAAAAATTCACCTACCGCACATATTCACAGAATCACAGATTCAACATAAACACAGAAATTTTCATTTTCATAAATTCTCATGAAAATAAATTAAACAAAAAAACTTTTACCACTTGCAGACAAAGGTATGAAAAAGTGTGTAAAAGGCAAATTTTCAGATTCAACAATTTTTGAAGCTAAAAACTTCAATTTCAGAGAATGAAAATACAACCATATGGCATCGGTATTTGTGCTATTTATGATTTCAATTTGCGAGGAAAGAAAAAATGTCGAAAACAGCCATACACCACTTCACTTCAAGATCAAATATGATTATGAGCGCGTATAATAAAACAGAAAGGAGTGGATAGATTTTTCAATAATTTTTACGCAAAAATGTAATGACTCTTGATTTGTTACGTTTCCGTGGTTTAGGAATTGTCTGTTGATATGGGATTTCTCTCTGTTTTCTCTGAAATTAGATTGGTTAGACAGACAAAATACTATGATTTTTGACGGGGCGTGCTAATGAAAAATTATACCTAAAGTAGATCCATTTAGTATAGGTTTTCAGCAATATGGTGGTTTTTTAGAACATCAGAACTAAAATACACTAGGTGGTGACTTGGGGAATAGAATTGTTTGTGCTCAATCTGTAAAAAATTTACAAAAAGTACTTTCATAAACATAATTTGTTTTTGAGAATTTTTTGGTTGAAGTACTATTTGAAAAGATATTATCGAGAAGCATACATGTCATTCATCCCAATGCAACAGACAAAAAAAAGACACGTCAAAAAATACTAAAAAAATTGAAGCAGATGAAAGTTTGCTAAAAACTTATGGAACACAAACTTTGACAATATTTCTGCAAATATGATGCTGTACTCAAGATATACAAAGTTGAAGCAAAAACTGCAGTAAAAGAGAAAAAATGGTAGCATAACGCTTAGTTTGAGGAAAAAAAATATTACTTCAATGATTTTTTGCGACCAATTTAGTCCCTATTTCTTTCTGTCCCTCTCTCTCAACAAGTGAAACTACCAAATAATTCTCAGCTTATTTTCTTTGCTTCTTCATTCAGCTTTAATCAGCATTCCTATCAGTGCATTCTTTTTCATTCGTTTTGATATTCATTTCAAGAAAATAAGAATTATGATCCCAGTGAAAAATGACATCCTTGATGAAACGGGTCTTTTTCATCTTAACCCCACAAGGTATTTCATACAGAGTGGTCACAATGTATAGCCCCCAGGCCTATCATAGTAAAAAATACCACAAAGGGGTCTTTTCTTGGCGTGGGCTTTTAATTCATTCATAGAGTACTAAGAATCATTTGTTTTTCTAAATAAATGTTTTAATTCTTTTTAATAGTACATATTTATGACATTTTCAACTCAGCACTTTCTTCTTTTATAATATTTTTTAACGACGTAACGAAGGTTTCCTACGTTGTTAATCGAACACCCCGAATATTTCTTAGATTTGAAACCAAAGATACCAAAAGTTTCTTACGTCTATCAGCCGAACATACCGAAGCTTCCCTACGCTCCAAACCGAACATATCGACGATTTCTTACGTTTGAAACCAAGTATACTGAACAAACCAAACTTACCGACAATTTCTTTTGTTTGAAACCGAACATGCCGAACAGGCCGAACATACCGACGATTTCATGCGTGGAAAACCGAACATACCGAAAATTTCTTTCGACGTTTTTTGCGGTCTTCTGGACTAGGGGGGTCTATGATGGAGAAAATAAAAAAAATCATACTTAAAAGATAGGTATTCATATCAATATCTTGCCATGGTGCCTTCTATAAAAACATCAAGATAGGTGCAAACTTGCACGATCTTATTACGAGTACGAACAAAAAAGCAGTTAAAACATGCAAAAATTGATGATGTTGGTGTCACTCGATACCCTCCTTGTACGTCGTGACCCATTTCTATGCCTGTTCGCATTAATACACGTGCTAAATCAGAAAATTATAAGCAATCAGTTCATTTACCTACATTGTTTGGTCAATGAGTATGCAAAAACTAAGGAATTAGCATTTTTCGCCAAGAAATTAATTGACATGTTGATATAAACTCATTTGACTGTTTGGGGTAAACACTGTGAAGCAGATTCCAGGAGGCTTTTTAGTTATGTCCTCTTGAAAACAACAGTCAAGAATAATTTCATTGAAAAAGAGAACACTGTTGAAACGCAACGTTTTAGATTGTCCTCAATAGATGCCATGGTTCAAAATTAAAGCTAGATTACACCAATGGGGTTGGTACTTAACAGTCAACTGATTGCTTTTAAAGTGACCTTTGCTGTTATTGTTTCAGCCATAATGAAGGAAACGTTATGTATTCACTCCATGAATGAAAAGCGTGAAGCAAAGTTTTCCAAACCATTCTTTTCAAATCTTGTTCACGTATTTCTTCAGTGGTTCGCGCAGCGTGAAGTACAATATGCAAAGTTATATAATATTAATTCGATCCATGTCTTAATACTGCGCTTTAAATCACATCCAGTTTATCCATTTTTAATCACTTAGTAAAAATCCACAAAATAAGCATCATGAAATTTTAAACCGTCTGTTATTATTGTGGTGCCGAAACGAACATTTTATCCAAAAAAATTGATCAAATCGATAAAAATGAGATTTTCTGTGACTAAATTTTGTTACGTTTTGGTTATTTTATTTTGCTTACTGTTTACTATTAAACAGATTATAGACACAATATCACTTCGGAAAGCTCGGAAACGGTTTTATCACCAGAAAGAAAAATTACCATTATCGGAATTCAACACAGTTTATAATACACGCGTTAATACTACAATAGACCCATTTTCAAAAACTATTTACAATTCTCCGTTTGGATTCAACGTCACCAGAATATCTTTAAAAAATCCAGGAAAAGTTAAAAACTGGGAAGATTCCCAATATAGAAAGGAGGTCAAAAACCGGATTGGTCCTGGTGAAAATGGCAACAAAGTTGCCTTGACAATTGAAGAAGAAAAATTGGATAAAGAGTCATATGGTTCTTACGGGTACTCAAAAATCCGCAGTGACAAAATAGCCCTGGATCGGACAATACCCGATACGAGAAGCCCAGAATGTAAACACAAACAATACTACGATCAGTTACCGAACGTTTCCGTTATTTTACCCTTTCACAATGAAGCGATGTCAGTACTGTTAAGATCCGCCACAAGTATAGTTAACAGATCGCCTGAAAATTTAATACAGGAAATTATATTTGTCGACGATTTAAGTGATCATCCCGATTTAACGGATGATAACTTTGAAAAAGTTTTAGTCAAAATTAGCCCAAAAATAAAAGTTGTCAGAAGTAAAGAAAGAATTGGGCTAATACAGGGTCGCGTTCTTGGTGCCGAAAGTGCGAAAGCAGAAGTTTTTGTCTTTCTGGACAGTCATGTTGAAGTGAACCATAATTGGTTGCCGCCTTTGTTACATCAAATAGCTTTAAACTATAGAGCAGTTGTTCAACCTACAATAGAAGGTATAAGTGAGCACAATTTCGGTTACAGGAGTATCGATATGATGGACGGTTTACGACAAGGCTCATTTGATTGGCTAATGACGTATAAGAGGTTCCCAATCCCGCAGGTTGAGGAAAAAAAAAGGCGAAGTGCTGCGGATCCCTTTATTACTCCTGTACACAACGGGGGAATTTTCGCAATTCATAGTCAGTGGTGGCGGGAGTTGAAGGGATATGACCCTTTCCTGGACATATGGATAGCGGAGCAGTTTGAAATGTCTTTCAAGGTTAGAAGTAACGAGAGAAATGTCGAAGCCCGGGTCGAGGTGTCAGCCCAATGTACACTTAGTACACTTTGATAAGAAACATACTAAATCTTGTTAAATCTTGCCAAGATCTTGACATGGTACTCACCATGAAAATATCAAGATTTTTACGATCTTGCAAGATCTTTGCATGACTGTCAAGAAACAAGATCTTGGTAAGATAACGAAGAAGGATTAACCATGACATGGCAACATATACCAAAATGTAAAAATTTAAAAGATTTAGCCGTAATCCAAATGATTAAGCAACGATTATCAAGATTTACCAAGAATAATCAAGAATTGACGGAAAAATCAGCTCCCGTTAGTTTATTAACCAACAATTGAGATAGGTCGAGCGGCGATCAGAAAGGATGATAAGTGTTATCAAGATTTGTCAACATTTCGTCAAGAGCTGTCAAGAAATTTTCTTGGTCTATCTTGATAAAATCTTACCAAGATCTTATCAAGATTTATCATGAAATATTGGTATTTCAAGATGGTGTCAAAATTAAGCATGTCTTATCAATGTATACCAAGTTTTTTTCACTGGGAGGGCATTTCCAGTGCAATTTATGCCACAAAAGCACTGCATGCGCTGCTCTAATGAAAATTTCAGTTTACACAAGTGTTAGCACAGGTATAGTTTTCACCGTATTTCAGGGCATTTCGTGCAAAAACTTTCGCACAAAACTAAGCATTTTACATATTCAGACTTTCAAGGACGTTTCGTGCAGTGGATCGCGCACTATGGGATTAGAATCAGGAAGTGCACAATAAATGAGCTGAAGGCACCAAAACAAAATTGATTTTCTAAAAAAGTCCTATGTTTTCACCAATTTATGACTCAATTTTTGAAAATTTTAATTTCACAAAAACGCAAAATTTCAATTATTAGTTTCTCCCAGGCGTCGTGGAAAAATTAGCACAGAAGTCTGATCGAAAAAAATAGGATATATTTCTTGAGGAAAATCATCCTAAATCATTCAAGTTTTGCCGGGAACGATTTACCAAAAAAAAAAAATAAAACAACTCATAATTTTTTTTAATTGCGTAGGATACTCACTTTACGCTACTGTTCGTCCAGTTTGAAAATTTTTTCAAGCTCAAGCTCTGATAGCGAAAACAAGAAACTCATATCTCGTATTTCAAGTTTAATAGTTTGACAGTTCTCCAACTCTAATTTTTAACGTTTTGTCTTCAAAGGATTTTTATAAAGAATTTGTAGCCATTCTCGTGACTTTTCTACACGCAATTTTTTATAGCAGTTATTATGCCATATATCAATTTACTTCAAAGCAAAGTTTTTTTCCAACTAATATACCTCAAAGAAAAAAGGAAGAATTAGAATGAAGCTTTACACGTAAACCGTGTCTTAGGAATTCAACTCAACCAAAATTGATTCTTGGTGTCAAAGGCGGTTTTTAATCTTGAAAGCCTGACACCAGTTTCCCAAGTATCACCCCACCCCCACTAAATCAACCCCCCCCATACATTCACACCCCCTACTCCGCCTTCTTCTACCTTGCCGTTTGAATCCCACCTCCCCCTCGTCTCCAGCCCTCCACCCCCCTCCCCCCCTTACTGCACTCACCTCTCCTCCAACCCCCACGCCGCCCCAACGCTGGCATGTATGAGCTCTGATACCCAGCTAGGTACTACCGAAGCCAACTGCTCGCCGGTCGTTTGAGAGCAATTCACCTGAAGTTAGTCAGTTATTTAATAACACGTTGCTAGAAGGTTGAACTCAAAAGGACGTTCGAAAAATTTCACCTTTGAATTAGCATCAATATATGCATTTATTTTTGACCTTTTTCTTGCCCCACTGCATTTTTGTCATTTTATTCAAAAGTTTTGAACGTGTCTAGGTTGAACTTAGTCTGAAATTTTCAGAAATTGATGTTTCCTTTTATTCTTTATGATTGCTATAGAAATGAGACACCACGCGCAAAAACAGCCTAATCAAAATGCAGAAAGGGTCTATTATTAGGATTTGGTCTGTGAAATCTGATAACAGCCTGCGCCAGTTTGAAATGATTATAAAATAAAGTAGCGTGTGAAGAATGCATATAGCACACACCCCCATTCTATTATCAGATCATCAGTCCAGACTGGTACTGACTGTTTAAAAGTTGTACAGACGTTGCCCGAGCTATTATTATTATTAATAGCCGCCCTCATCTTCTCAGCCGGCTATTATAGCGCTCCTATTTTTTTACAATTCAAAGAATTTGAATTGTATTGGGGCGCTGTCTTTTTTACGACTCGAAGAGGAGTATTGGAGAAGTCCTTTTTTTTTAATCAATTTTATTGGAGTGATTTTTAAAGCGGGAAATGAAACGCGTGAAAAAATTTGGAGTGGTTTTTGTGCTGAACAAAATTGAAGAGTGGAGCGAAAAGAGAGTGGTTTTTGTTCATACCGCTGTTTTTGAGAAAGCGATAAATTGATGTGTGAAAAAATTTTCTCTAAGCGAGCGAAATTTTTTGTTCACATGCGGCTTTTTAAAACCGTTTTTTTTGTTATTTTTTTTTGGTTTAGAGGTCTGATTATGATATTGTGTGATGCTTAGGGTTGTTTTAATAGTGGTTCGCAAGTTTTTGGTCATTAATAAGATTTTTATACCATTTTGCTGGTTTTTCAGCTATTTTGCTGAATTTTAGGCGAATTTTAGCAATTTTTTGCGTTTTGTTTTGTTATAATGCTTTGTAATGGCTTTGAATAGACGCATGTTAGCAACTGAGTTTTTAGATACCAAGTGATTACATTCTCTTAGGTTTGAAACGATTTTTTTGTTTAGAAAAATGACAATAAACTGAAAAATTTTGAATTATTTTTCTTAATTTTTTGCTGTTTTTCGTTTTTTTTCTAAACTTAGAAAAATTATTCAGCCTATTTGACTTTCCTATTGTTTTCGAAGTCTTCCAGTACTAATTCGCTCCAATTAACGTTTTTTGGGTCTATGTGCTCCCGTGAAATTAAAAAAAAAGCTCAATTTTTTCTATGATTTTTTTATCACTTTTTTTTAAATGCCCTTCGTGTTCTTCAATTTTTTATAGCATTTGGGAATGCCTATAGTCCAAATTAGTTGTCCTTGATGCGTGTTGATGATTTTGATTTCAATTTAAATCATTTTGTTAAAGATAATTGAGTAACTTTTATGCAGAGTTCCGCAAATTTTTGTGTTTTTTTTCGAATTTTTGCTGAGTTCTTCTGATTGTCTGCTTTTTGCTAGTTTTTAGTGGTCTAGCTTTTGATAGGAGCTTTTCTAGAGGTTTTTTGAAATATATTTAGTGCACTTTTCAATGACAAATGTCACTAACTTTTCTTAAACCTTAACTTCATTTCTATTTTTTTCGTTCTTCGTTTTTACTCATAAATAAACAATGATTTGGATTGATGGACACTTGACCAGATGTAGTATTAAAAGTTTTCTGAAATATTGATTTGATTTCAGCATAATGGTATTTGATTCATTATTTGTGATTCATTATTCATTTGTGGCCAATTTTTTTGTTTTTTTTTTACAGAAAATATTTTTGGTTTTGTTTTTCATTTCCTTTCTTTTACCTTCGTTTATTCTACTTGAAATTTTTGTTTGGCTTTTGTCTCAAATAGCAGTGATTCAACAAAATTAAACTAAACCTATTTCACGGGTTTTCGCCAAAAGTTGTTTTTAAACTTGCAACTGAATGTAAAATTTTTATCACGTGCTTTATCGTCTTTTCTGGTCAGTTATTTTTTCAGTGTTCTTTTTCTTTTTTTTTGTTTAAAAGTGACAAGTGTTATTCAGTAGGATAAGCATTATGTTAGTTATTGTGGTGAATCAGTAGAATAAGTTTTATGTTTGTTAGGGGCGTTCGTTTTTTCCTTCGAGTCGTTTCCGGAATTCTTCCGGCTATGTTTTTTTTTTAAGATCTGTTCACACATTTTCATGATTTTTGAAGTCAAATTGGAGTAGTGATTTTGGTCACGCCGAAACAGGAAATGGAGCGAAAAAGCGAGTGGTTTTGCGGCGTGAATTTTTTTTTCGCTCTAGTTTTAAAGTAGAGTGACAAAACGGGGTTTGAACAAAAATTCGGTTTCTCGGTAGTGGTTTTTTGTTCACATGCGGCAATTTAACTCTGATTTTTACTGTTTTTTCAATTTTTTGGATCGGATTTTTTTCTAAATGGTTTTCCCAATCCATTAACAGCTCATTCTAGGCCTTGTTTTTTGTTTGAATTGAATTTTCATTTCTCGCTAGGGTTTTTTGTTCACATGCGGCATTTTGACATTGATTTTCTGTTTATTTCTAATTTTTTTATCTGATTTTTTTAAAAATGGTTTTCTCAATTCACTCATAGTCCATTCTAGGTCTATTTTTTCTGTTTAGTCAATGAAAATTCTTTGAATTGTACGTCAGGACTTGTCCTGCTATGTTTTTTTACTTCGTCGAATAAAAAAATGTTTCGCTTTACCTCATTTTGCCGCCTTTTCGTGAAATCTTTTTGACTTCTCTAGGCTAGTTTCTCTCTTCTCTCATTCTGCTAAAAGTGATTTTGAACATGAGTTGCTCAGCAAAGCAATTCAAAATGAACAGAGTTATTACAAAAATGGAGGTCAGAAATAGAAACGGGATAAACCCATAAAGCCCAATTTTAGATGCCCGCTATTTGAACGTCGTTCCTATAAGTCTTATTTACCATCTCTAATGCTTATTGTTTTTGATTGTAGCCCCTGTAGCCTCTCTCTAAGAAACAGAAGTATGTTCAACTACGAAATGCCATCAAAATAAATCGGACTTAAAAAATGTTTTTGTACAAAAATCTTTTTTTTTTTCATTATCTTCTGTTATTTCAATCCCAATCTTGCTTATTGGAATCAACGGCGGCTATTTTCCGGCAATCTGCCGGGTATGTTTTGATCATGTTGTAAAAGTTGAGCAAAGTCGGGGGGTATTGTCCGATGTGAGGCCACAGTCCCGAAATTGGTCTCATAATAGTGCAAAGTCTGGAGAACCTAAAATCCTCAGTCTGTGTGATTTCTTAGACCCAAAATAAGAAACCCAAAATTAAACGCCGAGAACCAAAAATAATAGCAAGTATATGTTTACAGACGTGGATGTGCCATGGGGAAATGTTGGAGATACCATGCAGCAGAGTGGCTCGTGTCTACAGAGGTCATATGACAGTACCATTCACGCCACGTGCAGCCATAGAGAGGTCAATGAGCAACATGCCTCGAATAGCCGAAGTGTGGATGGACGAATACAAGGAGTATTTTTACAGCAGAAAGCCAGACAGGAGATTTTCACGGTTGATGACAGGTTGGTCCAGTTAGCCAGGGAACGTCGTGAATATTTCTAATTCTTACTCATTTGTTGCTTGGTACTCGGAAAGCCTCAAACAATAGCCGGATAAATTGTCTATAAAATGCCAGCAAATCTGAATAATCTGAGAATTATTTAAAATAAAACAAAAAACGGTTTGAAAAAGCCTGGAAATTATCACGTACAGTCAACAAGCAGCAGATAATAAAAATAAGCAGTAACAACGATATTGAAAAAATAAGATTCGCAGCGATTCAAAGAACATGAACGGGTCTTTTGTGAACGGTTCTCTTATTCTCCGATTTCTCAGCTAAAAAAGTATTGTAAAAATAAGGCCCTTACACAAAATGCACTCTGTGTAATTACATGATTTTGCAAAATTGTTTCAGTAGCTTTTCACTTGTGTGCTGATCTTACCACGTGCAAGTTATGCGTATGCCCGGATCGAAGTGTCATAGTACGGCAGTACTGATTCATCTTGTCTTAATAGTGTAGTGTGATGTCAGTACTGTATCATACTGTCCTAAGAGCTCGAGGTTTTACAAGACTTCTTAGAATAAAGCCGAACATTTCGTCAATTGGATATACACAGACTATTCCACCTTTTCAAATCTTACAAAATTTTTTTTAAAATTCGAAAACAAATTGTTAATTCTGAGTGATGTCGAGAACTTCCTGCAAAAACAGAGCAATTACAGGAATCTAAGCAGAAACGTTCAAACCCACCAAAGAAGAATACTTCGTCGTCCCTGCACCCTCCCCCAACCCACGTAGCTATCACCCAATCCCGACCCCTAACCAAGTTCATTGACAACCTACTTATTACGAATATCTATCATTTGTAACCGTACTTTGTACTAAGTGCTAAAATTAAATCCATTGGGTGTTCAGTCCAACATCGAAGCCTTTTCTAATGATGCAAACATCCCCCTGTCTAAAGTTTTTTTTTACCATTTACAGTTATTTACCAGGGCTTTGGTAGGTTTCAGCTCCACTAAAGATGTCCTTAAATATGGTAAAAAAGGATTCTGATAAAAACCAGACCGCAATCCAAACAGCACAAAAATTAGTTCAATCCTGTGATAACTATTGGCTCGCTCATCTGATTTTTGGGCTAATCTACTTTTACCTGAATAGAGATAGCTTCTTTTTTTTACCAGACAATCTTTATTGCAAAACAGTTTAATTTTTTAAAAGACATTATTTTGGGAGGCGCACAATTGAGCTGTTGTTTCATTCAAAAGCGACTTAGTTCGGTTATTAGCTTAAAGTGGACATGTTTATGTGGAATTGTCTGTCTTCATGTAATATGGCGTACGGCATATCGAGTTTTTTATAACGAAATCTCACAAAAGTAAAATTATAAAATTTGAACGCACTTAGATGATTTTTACCGAAAAAATTGTGTTTTGTTTGTCTGTAGGTATTGAGGACAGATTTGAGATCAGGCAACGGTTACAGTGCAATTCATTTGACTGGTACATGAAGAATGTCAACGCCAATCAAATGAAGCACTTTCCACCTGTGGAGCCATCACCCTATGCCAGGGGTAAAGTGAGAAATCAAGACTTCATGATGAAGTGTATCAACAGAGATGGTAACTTCATTGCCCTCGGTAACTGCGAGGGTGCGCCAAAGTTTGCAATGACATGGAAGAAGGAATTTGCATTTGAAGCCAATATGGAAGAGTGCCTGGATATGGGTTACACGAGGAAAAGTGGAGAAGCCATAACTCCTGGTTAGTTTTTAATCATAATCCTATGTCAATCAATTGCTCTCAAACGAATTTTGAAGCAATTCATGACGTTGTTCGGATTTTGCCTGCCAAATTTTGGACTGACCGATTTGTCTCCGATTGAAATTTTCATATTCGACTTTGCGAACTTTGCTTGATTCTGTTTCCCTCTGCTCCGTCCCACACAGTCAGGCTAGCTTGCCTAAACTTAACTTAGCCTCAACAATCAAAACAAGCTCCACACCAGTTGATTGAGAGAAATCCAACCGACGTCATGCTGCTACTTTTAAGAGCATTTTCAGCCAGAAGCGCGTTTTGGTTTCCATTTGGGCGTTGGCTGTTAACTTTTTTTATTAGCCGCACAGCGATAGCTGGGGCTATTATTGGTCTTCTCTTGGTTTTTTTTACAATTCAAAGAATTTGAATTGTCTTGGCGCGCTGTCTATTTTTTAAAGATCTGTTCACACATTTTCATGATTTTTGAAGTCAAATTGGAGTAGTTATTTTGGTCACGCCGGAACAGGAAGTGGAGCGAAAAAGCGAGTCGTTTTGCGGCGTGAAATTTTTTCGCTCTAAATTTAAAGTAGAGTGAGAGAACGGTGTTTGAACAAAAATTCGCTTTCTCGCTAGTGGTTTTTTGTTCACATGCGGCAATTTCACTTTGATTTTTACAGTGTTTTCGATTTTTTGGATCGGATTTTTTTTTGAACTGGTTTTCCCAATCCATTCATAGTCCGTTCTTGGTCTAGTTTTCTGTTTAGTCAAAAAATCTTTGAATTGTGTGTCAGGACTTGTCCTGCTATGTTTTTTTCACAATTCAAAGAATTTGAATTGTATTGCGGCGCTGTCTTTTTTTTAAAGATCTGTTCACACATTTTCATGATTTTTGAAGTCAAATTGGAGTGGTGATTTTGGTCACGCCGAAACAGGAAATGGAGCGAAAAAGCGAGTGGTTTTGCGGCGTGAATTGTTTTCGCTCTAATTTTAAAGTAGAGTGAGAAAATGGTGTTTGAACAAAAATTCGGTTTGTCGGTAGTGGTTTTTTGTTCACATGCGGCAATTTCACTCTGATTTTTACTGTTTTTTCGATTTTTTGGATCGGATTTTTTTCTAAATGGTTTTCCCAATCCATTCACAGCTCATTCTAGGCCTTGTTTTTTGTTTGAATTGAATTTTCATTTCTCGCTAGGGGTTTTTTGTTCACATGCGGCATTTTGACATTGATTTTCTGTTTTTTTCTTATTTTTTATCTGATTTTTTTTAAAATGGTTTTCTCAATTCACTCATAGTCCTTTCTTGGTCTAGTTTTTCTGTTTAGTCAATGAAAATTCTTTGAATTGTACGTCAGGACTTGTCCTGGTATGTTTTTTATTTCGTCGTCATGATTTTTGTTACGAGCATATGACGTCACAGCTACTTTTTGTTCATTGGTTCATGCAATTTTAACCGAATTGCATGTGTGACGTCATTTTTTGCTCTTAGTGGAGCGAGTTTTTTTTTGTTCATGCGCGTGATTTAATTTTTGGTTACACTTGACTTACCTCATTCTCAAAATGACTTCCACACTTTGAAATTGACTTTTATTTACTTTAATTCGAAGAGATAAGGTCAAATGGGTGTGTGTCACTCTAAATGAAGGTTATTTGAGATCAGCTAATAGAGGCAGAAATAACTTATACTGATTTTTAATCAAAATATAACAGATCAGCCTTCAATGAAAAGACGAATTTTTTTGGTCTGTCTTTTTTACTGTTTTTTTTAGACTGCCGGTCTACGAATCTATTGCGGCTATTTTCTGGCAATCTGCCAGCTATGTTTTTACATTGAAATCTTATTCGACGCCATTTTGAAAGGTAATCATAAAAAATTGATACCACAATGTTTTTGAGAGACTACTAATGAGTTTCAATATCATGTTGGGCACAGAATTTTTATTTTTTTATTGGTAATTTTTGGTATTTTCATTAATTTCTCTATTTTTGGACCTTTGAGCGGAATTTTTGATCGAAAAAACCGTCGTCCGTATGGCAACTAAATTTTTGTTATTCATTAACTCAAGGCCTCTTTATAACGCGAGGTTTTTTTCTAAAAACGTACATATGCTATGACGATTTCGGCACTATTTGTCCATTTTTTATGTTTTCCAAAATTTGTATACGTTGTCCAACAGGGTATCGTCAACAAAAGTAAAAACATCCAGCTGGTTTAAAAACCTTTTGATGTTTAAACGGGATAACTTGAAAAAAAAAGGAATTTAACGCTAATTCCAATGTTTTTCAAAAATTTTGCTGACTTTTAGCCTAATTTTGCTATTTTTAGCTCATTTTATCTTCTTTATTGAATTTAAAGGTAAAGGAATTAAAACTTCTTGCCTGCATGCTCTATTCACAACAAAAATACAAATTTGTTTTGCAACCAAAGTGTCTCTTCCAACACAATTTCCTTTGTTTCTCATTTTCTATCCTTTTCTACAAAAAAAGAGATGTTTGTGAGCTCATTTACTCTAGGCTGCTTCTTTTCTGTGGTTAAATTACTAGTTTTTGCAGTATTAAATAAAATTTTTTGTCTGTATGTGTACTTGTATTATCTGAAAAAATATTGAATATTCCTAATTTTCGTGTTAATTAGCTTTGGCAAATCACTTTTTGTTGCTTGACGTAGAAATAGTTATACGAATTGCTACAAAAAGTGTAATTGAGCTGAGTTAGGAAATTCAAAATTTCTGCAATCTAAAATCCAGCTGGCAGGTTGCCAAAAAATAGCCGCAATAGCTATGTAAATATGCAGTCTCTATAATGTAAAAGAAACAGAGGAAAAAGTATTTTTTATTGAATGTTGAGGTGTTAATTTTTAATTTAAAATCTGTATAGTTTTTCTCTGCTTCTATTAGATGCTTTGAAACAACCTTCAATTAGTGTTACAAAAAACTTGAACTTACGTCGTTCAATTAATGAAAAGAAAAATAAATTTCGGTGAGGAAGTCATTTTTGAGGAAGTCATTTTTTGAGAGTGAGGTAAGCCATGTGACATCAAAATTTGAACACCCAAATGAGAAAAAAACTCGTTTCACTTGGAGTGAACAACGATTTCACCCACGCAACACAACATAGTTAAAATTGCATGAACGAATGAACAAAAAGCGGATTTTAAGTGGTTGCGACGTCATATTGTCGTAACAAAAAAAAATGACGACAATGAAAAACATATCTCGAAAGACTCCGGAAAAAACTCAAAGTCATCTCCACAAGAGAACCCATTTTTCAAACAACTAAAGTCTCTATGCATCAATGCAGAGAAAACAACAATCTTAGGTTTGCATGCACTGAAGGAATCAACTATTGGACAGTTTCTGAGAGTTTTACTTTCAGTTCATATGATTATTATTAGCGTTAGTAATTTGCGTGGAATAATTTTGATTAATAGCTACATAGAAATAGCGGGGCTAGTGAAAAGCTGATTGTGTATACCAAGACTCGAGAATGAGTTATTATGGTCTCTGAAATCTCTTAGATCTTAGAAAAAATCTGATAATAAATGAAAAAACAAAAGCAAAAAAACGCAGTCAAATTGATGCTTTCAAAGAAAACATCACAATAGAGAACATAAATCTGTTAAAACACCGTTTTCTCACTCTCTTCTAAATATGGACTGAAAAAAATTAAGGCAGAACCTTGTCGTTTTTTTGCTCTATCTACTGTTTAGGCATGACCAAATAATCAACCGTGTAAACAAATCTTATGAAAACAGCGCCACAACACAATTCAATTTATTTGAATTGTACAAAGAAAGAAAGGGAGAGAGAGGGAGAGAGAGAGAGAGAGAGAGAGAGAGAGAGAGAGAAATATTCCTTCCTTTGTAGATGGGTCTGAGATAGGACAAGAACAGAGAAGTTAAAAACATTGCTCAGCGAAAAAGTTTCCCCCTTAGAAATTATTAATTTTGCACTCTAATTGTTTCAAACTAAATTCTTATCTTCGCAAATGATTAGATAAAAATGTTTTTTGTCATTTTGATGTTTTGGACGCTTCATAGCTTTTCGTGTTCTGTTTTTCCATTTTTTTTTCATTTTGCGGTAAAAATTGCTTTTTCAATAAGCTTCAAAGCAATTTTGTTGTTTTGTTGGCCTGTTGATTTATCTGGTATGAATTTTGAAATGCATTGACTAAGAAAAAAATACTTAGTTAGGGTTAAACTGGAGGCTGTTTTTCCTTGAATATTTAATTCTAATTATTGTATTGCTCTAATTTTGATCATCTGATCGCGCCCCAAGAAGTCAAAAAGTTACATTTTAAATGACTTCTACTTCTCAGCAGCTGAATTTTCATGTGAGTGTTGGGATACTTCACTAACCCCAGTTAATCAAATGACTCCTCCTCTCACTTATGAAACCTGAGTTAAGAATAAAAATGGTAATTCAAATTCAATAGAGGTCACATATATTAGATATTTAAAAAGTTTTTCGCCGCCTGAAAGATAATGTTCTGATATTTGATTTTATATTAAAGATAGAATTCAAAATTAGAAACTGATTTTTCGATTCAGTTTGGTAATTTTCTTATTTTGAGTGTCTCAACAGTCTATTTCACGGCTTGGTCGCAGGTATTTTTTTCATCGAATTTTCTGAACAGTTTTCTACACCTATTTTAGGTTTTTCAATTCATTAGTATTGCTTGATATTCTAATACAGAAAACTCCTTTCGATAACAGCAGCTCTCTTAAATCAAATAATAAAAAAACTTTGAATAAAACGAGTTAATCAATTTTGATTAATTTCCGTGAGGCAAGTCTCGACTTCGTAAGGTAACTTGTGTTAGTAATTTGCGTGGAACAGTTTTGATTATAATAAGCCTGTTGTTGCAGTCAATTAAAAAGTGCTTTGAAGACAGTATTTGGCCATTTTGAACAGAAATTATTCTTTACTTTAAATAAAATTACATGTGTCTATAAATACACATTAATATTAATATATTACTTGTTAATTTTCTGATAAAGGTCTTGAACATTGTCACAAGATGGGCGGCAACCAGTTCTGGAAGTTAACGCCTCAGAATAAACAAATTAGACATATTCTACTGAATCAGTGTTTGACCACCGACGGGGCTCTCATCTTTGTCGAAATATGCAAAGCCTCCAATTCCAGACAACAGTGGGTGTTTGACGAACTGGACATGAGCCAGTACAGACCTAATCTGTACCCTCTGGACCGAGAAGAGCCGTCAAAAGATACTTGAATAATTTAGTCAGAGAAAGTTAAAACTTATTGACCCACAATAATTGTAAAAAATTTGTCCTCATAACCTTATAAATAACCCTTGGTTAATTGTATAATTTCATGCATTTTCGAAGTATAATTAATTGATCGTAGTTATTAATAGGTGAACGCAAAAATGATTTCAAAGAGAAATTAATTAATTGCCGCCGTCAGCCTTTCAACGGCTAGTATTTAGGAGCCCTCCTATTTTCAACTCGAAAACAAGTAATGGTGATCTAATTTCACGACTCGAAGAGGAGTATTGGAGAAGTGGGTTTTTTATTCGATTTTATTCGGGCAAATTTTGAAGCAGGAAATGAAGCGCTTAACAAAATTGAAGAATGCAGCCAGCGAAAAAAAAGAGTGTTTGCATACCACTGTTTTCGAGAGAGCGAGAAATTGAGGTGTGAAAACAATAAACTCTGTGGGAGCAAATTTTTCTGTTCACATATTTCTTTTTAAAACCGTTTTTTTTCGATATTTTCGTTAAGAGATTTCATTATAACATTTTATTAATATTTGGTTTGTTTTGATAGATGTTTCAAAAATTTGGTAATTAAATTGTATTTCATTCAAAATTAGATTTTTCTTTAGACAAGCATTTAATAGGTTTTTAATTTACTTATTGACATTTTGCTATTTGAAATTCAATGGTTTTCAAAAAGATTGTTCTGGAGGTGTATACCTTTTGGAAACCGCTGTTGTTTTTCTCTTAATTTTACAGATTATGTTTGTCTTTCTGGTTAGAATTGATCATTAGGTCTACTTGTCAATTAATAGAGTGTTTACCGCTTCACTCAACTTTTTGTATTGTTTTTCAGGACTTCGTTTGCTATGTGTTCTTTATTGGATGTACCGTCGCGGTCTTCGTCTTAGATAGCTCACGACTTTCACGTTTCATCTTACCTCACATACTCGTTGTCTCAAGTAAATGGATTTTAATTTCGTTCACTTACTAAACTACGGAATATAGCAAATACAGTCAATGTCAAAAGAGCAAAATAATTAAAAAAAAACGGGACAGACCAATAAATCCGGTCATAGAGTCATAGAGCATTAGTTTATCAAAGTTCGTTAGAGCGATCGCTAGCTGTCATTACTGTTAAGCTTAGTAGCCGTCAGTTTATAAGCTGAGTAAGTATAATTTTGGAGTCTAACTGAAACTGCCTGCGAAATTAGATCAGACTTTGACACTTTCAATCACTTTTTATTTTTTATCTCTTCTTTTTGTTTTTCTGTTTGAAAGTGTGTCAAGCAGGTCAACGGCAGCTATTTTCCGGCTGTTTGCCGGCTTTTTTTTAAATGTGGTCAAAGAATTATTTCAAATGCAACCAAAATACAAAAGTTAAAACATTGATGTACAAATTGATTGTCGGTAACGGATTTGATTAGATACATGGTACGTTCCATGGAATCAGTTTTTTGCTGTTCAATTGTCTTATTTGTTTTTTGCTGCATTATTTTAAATACGACTATTTAATTGTATGTCAAATTGTATGTCATATTTGTACCATGATACTTTTCAAATTCTATACTTTATTCTTCAAAAATCTTTCTAAGTTTAATAAATGCCGCAAGTTTGCAGCAAATATTTTTAGCCGTGTGGTCTTTTTAATCCAACTTTTTGCTTGACCGATATTTATTCTGACCATGTTGACTTTTACCTCAAAAACGGGATAAATAAATGTCGCCCGGAGTGAATTGAGTTATTTCAGAACTTTCAGGCTAAATAAGCTCTAAGGTTGCGATTCAGTGATTATTTATTTTTTGGAGATATAAATTCATGGTATGTATGGCCGTTCTTAGAATTAAACCCCCACTTCAAATTCACTTACCCCACCACCATCACTTCAACTCCTCGTCCCCCCCTCACTCTCACCCCACCTAACCCTCCTCCATATCAGCCCCTGCATATTATCCCACCACCATTTCAGCCCCCCGCAATCTTCATACTCTGCAGATTGTTCAACCTGTAATCCCTGTAATCCAGCGCACTCGACAACGGGTGTGCTTCCCCTCCTTGCCCCTTCGCCTCTCACCTGCGCCCCCCCGCCCCGCACAACGATGCATCTTCAATTAATTTAAAGCTAGCCTCCGGAAACTGTAGTTACTGACCACGAAGCCACGCTCTCTTTCTGCTCAAGGTGCCATCTAAAAGAATCAAGCTAAGCATCCAAAAACGAAACCAAGAAGGAAACGGGATAAAACAATGAATCTCATTTATTGATGCCCTCTACCGCAACTTTGTTTTACATCTTAAATGCTTAATCTTATGCTTGCCATCTCTAATGCTTATAATGATACTGATACTAGCCCCTGTGATCTCATATTAAGCTTATTATGGAACAGGAGTATGTTAAACTATAAAATGACTTTGAAATAGTATTCAATTTTAAAATGTTTTTCGTTTCAATAGCAATTAGGGCTATGGGAACCAGTGGCGGCAAATTTCCTGCAAACTACGCGTACGTTGTTGGCTGTTGGAAAAGATACAATAAAATTTTCAATAACCTTATTCAAAAGAGTTTTAAGGAAGCTATTGGGTGTCTGTCATATGCGAAAATTTTGCTCGAATGTTTTCTTCTTGAACGATCGTGTCTACAAAAGAAATGAAACGAATTGGTTAAACCCAAGAGTGTTACCTCTGAGCCGCTTTTTAAAGAACTTTAGCAAGCTCCAAATGTAAATTTCAATGAAGCTGCCGAGAAGCAATTACAATGACTATTTTTATTTAAGTGACGGAATTCAGTCGCGTTTAATTTTTTGGTTTTTTTACACCCACCAACCCGCAATGCGCAATCAAATTGCGCCAAATTTTCTGTAAAAAATTAGGAATCGGAATTCATTAATGAATTATTACAATGTTTTGCCTCATTTCATTTTTTTTGCAAGCACAACGACTATTAACATCAAAGTTTCCAGCTTGCTTTTAGTCAACATGTCGTCTCCATCTTTGTACCGGGATTTATTGACGAAGCACCAAGAAGTTAAGTAGAGTTTTCTTCCAAATGCAACTAAAAGTCAGCAGCTTAAATTGTGTGAATGACGTCGAATATTGATCTGTTTACAGAAAGCTTTAGGTAAATCATTTGATGGTTTGATTTCTAAATTGAAACTCTAAATCTTTTTCAGAAAATATCAGTTTCAAAATTTTGAAGTGCTTTATTGCAATTTTTTCCGTCTAAAAATTTGCCAGAAACAAATTTGTGATATCCCTGACCGTAGAGATACGTATTTGAGCCACGAATACTCTTAGAAATTGAAAAGTGGGATTCGAGGTGCGAATCCATTCTGTTACTAATTTGTGGGGTTACCACTTTTAGTTTTGCTTAGCAATTGAGCAACGAATGTAGCTGTATTTTATCTGACGTGGAAATCCTCCTCGAATCAAATGGGATTCTTCTTATTGGAAAACAGAGTAGATTAAGAGCAACTGAATTAAGTGATGAAATTTATGAGACTGGAATATGATAAGTGGGTGATGTGAACAAACTGAAAAGATGACCTATTAGTCGGCGGCAAACTTAACATATGTGAATTACGACTTTTAGTCAGACAAGGGCAAACTTAAAGTGAAACTATACTTAAACAACTGAATATGAACCTAATATGGTACAACCGTACCACATATCCTCGACTCTAATTAAATTTTAAACTGCAACAGTGTAAAATTTAGGATATTAATAACATATGTACTGGTTAGTATAATTAGTACATAATGAGAGCAGCAACAATCAACAGAAATTTACAGTGGAATGGAGGGACTTTTGCTGGTTAGATTACATTACATGTAAGTCCTTGACAGTTACGGTTAATCGTAAGTACAAAGCACAAATTATTGCACAATAGTGATGAGTATCCCAAACAGATTATATGATTATCATTTACTGCGAGGAAACCAAATGAATTTTAACAATTTAAAAACTAAACACGTTCACAAAGAAATAGCGAACTTTAACAGAAAATCAGCACAATTGTACTGCAAATCCAGATTTACATTAGATACCTGTTAATTGAATAAATTAAAAATTGAAATGCAATGAAGGAATAAGTTTTGAACAATAGTTTACTTAGTTTTAAAATTGGTTTTCTGCGTCGAAGACGCTCATGCTAATCTCCCTTGCATAGTCGTCGTATTCGTAACTCTCCGGAGAACAGGTTCCGACAGGGGGAGGTACAGGACGACTCACTACTGGTAGCTCAAATTCTGTTTCAGTTGCAGGAGGCTGTGACGCTTCTTCTTGGAGTATCGTTTCAATAACCGGATTTGCAGTGTTTTGTCTTTTGGAAGCAGGGGAAGAGTCATCGCTAATGGAACAGACAGAATTCTCGAAACCAAAATCGTCTGGAGCTCGTCGATTCCTTTTGGTTTTCGATGTAGACGGCAAAGCAGTGGACGAGGTGACCGATGACGCAGCAATAGAGGATGCATTGGACGTATTTAAATTGGTTGACGACTTGCTCGAGCGATTAGTCCCCAGTTGTGGCTTCTACGATTTACGGGAAGACATGGCTATCGAAACATTGCTATTGGTTGATGAAACTCCTGAGGCCGCATCAGAATTGGTAGGTCGATGGCGAATTTTGATCTCCCCATGATACTTCTTTTTAAGGTCCTTTGTGTGTTGGGCAATTTTTTCTTCCGTGGTTTTCTCATAGAGAAGAGGACGTCTTTGAGAGTACTACCATAACTCTGTATTACGTTCAGCGCGAGTGCCGAATTTGGCAATATCGCTGTTCCTCACACTTACCTCTGGAACTCCGGGTTCCTTAATAACTGTGGTCGTGTCAGAAGTTCGGACAACCGTACTGCCCGGGGCCAATGTTTCCCATAGACCACGAAGATCCCTCTTGGACCTCTTAGACACCTTGCGTGCTGGTTTGATTTCCAGTGACTTTTGCGGCCGTGGAATGGGGTTATTTAGTTTCGGATGCATAATGAATCTGGACACCGATTTGTTCGTGTCACCATTATAACGACGTCCTGCATCCACTTGTGCCTTTTGCATCGCCTCTTCGATGAGTATGTCACTGTGGTCACCGATCACCCATCCATTTTCATCCAGGTAGTCCTCCACGGGAACTGTATCTGCGTCTAAATAGTGGTGGAGAATGTTTTCATATGATAAATTGGATGACTTTGGTATTTTGCTAATATTACTTAGTGGGGTATTTGGCTTTCTTCCAAAATGTGCTTGGAAAGGTGTTACATTTGTTGTCTTTTGTTTGCATATACGCAATTGGTATACTACTGACTTTATGGCTTCTTTAATTGTGAATGTGTTATTTCTACTATCTAATTTCATGCGGCTTAAGCGTCGTTTAATAGTTTGTATCAAACGCTCTACTAATCCAATAGCTCTATGGTCATTAGCAGGAGCGGTGATTATGTTAATATTATGTTGTTTACAGAAATTCTTAACTTTATATCCTATTAAACAACGAGCTTGATCTAACCTAATATGTCGGGGAACACCATGTATTTGAATGTATTCATCTAAAAATCTAATTACATTAGGTGTGTTAGCTTTATCAAGGACTTCTACAGCAGAATATTTTGAAAAGCGGTCAATGCATGCAAGAAAATGGATATCTTGATTTTTTTCATTTGTAATAGGTTCGCCAAAATCAATTTGTATTTCTTCATTAGGTTCTGAACAATTTAATAAAGGTTTCCATTTTGACGCCGGAACAACGGGTTTGAGATTCTTACCAATATCAGTACAAGGCTTGCACTGGGCAGCCTTGTTTAGAATTTCACGGTTCATATACGGCCAAAATGCATATTGTTCCAGGGTTATCATACCCCAGCTGCCAAGGTGCGTGAGATGGAGACTCTCTAGTACGGCGTCCTGAATGGAGTGTGGAATTGCCACACGTTCGTCCACACATACACAACCGGACCGTAACTGCAAGTCCCTCCAGTATGAGAACCAATAAGGGTACACCCCTTTACACCGTTGTGGGTCGTTTTGCAAGATGCAATCTCGCACCTCTTTAAGGACCGCGTCCTTACTGGTGAGGACGGCCAGGAATCCCTTAGTAAACAACTGCGTTGAGTTGTTTTCGAATACTTCCTCCTTCGACAGTTCCAAATTAGGAGAGTTTTGGCCGTCATTTAATGAATGGGTGGAGTTCACGGCGAACTTGGGGCTCGACTGGAAAGTGACCCTGCTGTGTGTAGGGGGGTTTGTGCGTTTGACTTCGGGCTTGTCATATTGAATTGAAAGATTGAATGAATATGGGTTGAGTTTGCTTAAGCTTTAAATTTCGGCTGGATTCGACTTGAGTGTGTGCTTGAAATTGAATTAGAATGGATTTGAGCTGCGTGTGCAGAGTTCTCGAGAAGCAACTGAGTGGTATTACGATTAATGGCGGAAAGCCAATTAGAATAGTTTGTTGAGTGAGGATGTGAGTCACGTGTGGAATGTGTGTGATTGACGCTGCAAAAGTGCTGTGATTGACAGTTTTGCTGTGTGGTATTTACATAAATTGCTGCAATAGCGTCACGAATGCGGGTAATTGTTGCTACCGCAAATTCCTCAACATATTTGTTTGTAACTTTTGCTTCTTGATTTGGTTGGCGGGAAATATAAGCTACCAGCTCCATTTTTGCGCCTGGTATTTGTTCAATATTAAAATCAAAGGTAAAAGACGATCTATCCATCGGGTTAAACTACTATTATAAGATTTGCTGGACCATTTTTCCTTCATAATTGAAAGTAGTGCTCGATGATCTGTGATGATTGTGAATGATTTGCCAAATAAATAGTATTCAAAATATTCAACGGACCACACAACTCCAAATAATTCTAATTCGTTAACACTGTAACGTTCGTCGTTTGAGTCGAGGAAACGAGACGCGAATGCAACTGTATGCCAACCTGTAGGTGAGCGTTGCTCTAATGCTGCTCCTAATCCCGCTCTAGATGCGTCACATTTGATCCGCGTTTCCAAGTGTGGATTATTATTTGTAATTTCGATTGCATTTGCGACTTTATTTTCAATTGATTGAAACTGAGTTTCATGTCCATCATTCCAAACAATATTTGTGTTCTTTTTAAGTAAAGGCCGAAGTGGGTGGCACAATTGTGATAGGTTAGGGATGAATTTTCCTATATAGTGAACAGACCCTAAGAATGATCGTAGTTGTTTTAAGTTGTTTGGTGCTGGTAGGGATAAGATGGCCGCTGTTTTTGATTCAAGTGGTGGGGTTCCGGACTAAGTAAATTTATGTCCTAACCATTCAATTTCGGTTTTAGCGAAGTGACATTTAGGTATATTTATTCTTAAATTATCCTCATCTAATTTTTTTAAACATCTGTAGACTAACTTTAAGTGTTATTCTTTAGAACATCGACTAACTACGATTATATCGTTCAAAAAGCAATAAGTATTTTGAAGTCCGACTAATGTATAGTCCATTGCTTTTGGAATTCCGCTGGCATTTCAGTTAATCAGTAGAAACCGGTAATAAAACAATATGTAGCAGTTCCCTCACCACTAATAATAATAAAGTTGCAATGCCGAGCCGTTTCCGGGTCTAGATTAAGTTGACTGTATGCGTACTTCAAACCCAAAGTCGAAAATAATGCTGTCTCTTGTGAAGCGGTTGTATTTAAATTTTGTTGAATCGTGTCAATTAAATTATCAATATTCGGCATTTGGTATTTATTTTTATGAATAGATTTATTCAAAATTTTGGAGTCTAAAGCCAGTTTAACTGTTTTATCTCTTTTTACTGTGAAAACTATTGGGAAAATGAAGTTTTTATCTGAACAACTGTTTAATTTTATGATAAGTTTTTTGTCAAGTCGTTTTTAAGTTCTGAATTAACTAGTGGTTGTAAATTAATTCGGACTCGTCGTCCTTTTTGATGTGTAGGTGTAAACTGTTTGTGAAATGTGGATATGACTGAATGTTTCAAAAATTTACCGATTCTTGTGATGAGACCTGGAAAATCAAATGCAATCTGTTTCTTGATTAAACATTGGTTTTGATCAATATTTGAGACTTGTTTCAACTGTGTGAGAGAAAAACCTAGCTTTGAGAAGAGATCTCGTACAATGATGGGTCGATGACCATCTTCCACTACTGTTATATCAACGCCCGTGGCTATCCAGTCATTACATTTGATTGATGTATTAATCACACCAAAAATTTTGATTATATCATTAGAGAGAGTTTTCAAGTCATGTATCTCTGGTGACTGTACCCAATAGCTTTCTTTGCATGCTGACACCACCGCGTTTGCGAGACTTTTATTAATAATTGTGCACACGCTTCCCTAATCCACCAATGCTTTTGTCGTCGTATTCCCGACACAAATGTCCAAATTCCAAATTCACCGGTTCCACCTCTCGAGTGTCGCTTTTAACTGAAATCGTCGCCACACAATTATCATTGTAGTCGTCATAATCCGAATCATAGTTTGCGTCGTATATGCTCTGCTGCTTGAGTAGTCTGTCTATATTATTGACTTGTTCGACCGCTGTTGTAGAGGTACCCACTGGGGCCGCCTCAGAAACAGAATCATCTATATTATTTACTCTGGGTTTTGGTTTATAGGGGAGTTTAGGTTTGCGACAGACTTTTGCAAAGTGGTTGCAAGAATACCACAATTTTTACAATTCTTTCCACGGGCAGGGCAATTTTGTCTATGCGAAGCTGACCATCCATAGCCACAGTTCGGACAAATTGTAGGCTTGACGAATTGGTTAGTCGATGGGCGTGATCTATTCCATAACCCTTGTACATTATTCACTGTCGTACTGGTAATTTCGTTTGTGGTCGTCTGAGCTGCGGTCCCAGACATTTTGAGTTGATTTTGTATTCCCATTTCATTGTTCATGGCAACTTCTAGTGCCTTCTTCGCTGTTCTTGTCTCCTTTAGCAATTCTCTTTGGATTTCGACATCTTGGATGTTTGCTATGAAGACATCACGAATGATTGATTCCTCGTGGCTTCCTAAATCGCAACTCAAGGATATTTCCCGAACACAACCGTAGAACTTTTCCACAGGTTCTCCCTTTAGTTGTTTCTTGGTGAGAATGGTATACCGATTGAAAGTGGTGTTTCGTTGTTTGGTAAACACCCTATCTAGACTTTCTCAAAGATCCTTTGTTGTTACACGATCAATCTGATTACTCGGTTCTTGTGAACCAAATATTCGTGTACCCTCCTTCCCCAGGCTGAGATACATTAGGGAGACAGCTTGTTATCACAATACTTCCGGGATTTTTCACCACACAATATACTTACGAGTTCTATTTTCTGACAACGATTTTGCCACGAATTCCTCAAGTGCTTGTTTCGGATTTTTCGATCTCTTTCGCTCTGAGATGTGCTGTTTTCAACATTATCCTCGTATATAGGTTCAGGAGGTAGGATGACGTTGTCGGGGGGGTCTTTGAGTAGAGTGTTGATTGAAATACCCTCTTTGGCCATGATAGCCAACTTCAACACTATCTGCCAGCGGTCCCATCTGAAGGGTGGTTCTAGTGTTGGTTTCTCCCAAAAGGGTTTAATTCCAAGGAGTGCACGTTCTTTGGTTGCTGACTGCGCCATGTGATGTCCCTGACGTAGGGATACGTATTTCAGCCACGAATCCACTCAGCAATTGTAGAGTGGGATTCGAGGTGCGAATCCAAGCTGTTACTTATTTGTGGGATTACCACTTTTGGTTTTGCTTAGCAATTGAGCTACGAAGGTAGCTGTATTTTATGTGACGTTGAAATCCTCATCGAATCCAATGGGATTCTTCTTATTGGAAAACAGAGTAGATTAAGAGCAACTGAATTAAGTGATGAAATTTATGAGAATGAAAGAAGTGGGTGATGTGAACAAACTGAAAAGATGACTTATTAGTCGGCGGCAAACTTAACATATGTGAATTATGACTTTTAGTCAGACAAGGGCAAACTTAAAGTGAAACTATTCTCAAACAACTGAATATGAACTTAATATGGTATCACCGTACCACAAAATTAAAAAATTTTAATTCATAATTGCGGCTTGTAGTCATCGGGCTTGTAGTCATCTTAGAAATAGCTTTTTCAAAATTTTAAAATGCACTTCACAAGGACCAAAAAAAGATAAAAGACTTACATGACAAGTATTGAATGAAAAGATAAATATTTTTCGCACACTCCATGTTTTGAGTTTCGTTAGTTTTTTTGCAGTTTTTAAGACTCATTGTTAGGGATGCTTTTGTCAATCCTGTTTAATCAAAAGGGACGGAAGCGCAAGCAAAAATTGTAGACCAATCTCAATTACTCCAATGTTTGTAATAATTTCTTCAATTGAACCGATTCTGAATACTTTATTCGTTAACTCAGATTTTGCTAATGTTATAATGAGTACATAGAAGACGAACAAAAACTCATTGGTACTCAATTTGGATGTCAGAGGTACGTTTTCTCCGCAGACTTACACGAACCTGACGGTGTAGTCAGAAATAATGTGGAAAATCAGTATCACAAACATTGGAGTAATTGAGATTGGTCTACAATTTTTGCTTGCGCTTACGTCCCTTTTGATTAAACAGGATTGACAAAAGCATCCCTAACAATGAGTCTTAAAAACTGCAAAAAAACTAACGAAACTCAAAACATGGAGTGGGCCAAAAACATTTGCCTCTTCATTCATTTGATCGTGCCCCAGAGTTCCACTCAGTGTCCTGCCATACCTCTTTCAAGACACTAATAACAGCTCACGGTTGAACCGATAGGTTTCCTTAGAATCGAGATTAATGTGCGAAGAATAGAGAAAAATTGACTATATTGTTTCTCAACGAACGGTTTTTGGGGTCTGTCAATTTCTAATTTCTTGCTCTACATCAATGACTTTCAAGATAAAGAGCGAGAAGCTTTAATTTTTTTAAAAATTTTTGCGGACGCTGAAAAATTATCCAAAAAACGAACACTGTTAAACTGTGTTGATGGCATGACAAAAAAAATCAGATAAATCTCAAAAACAAGGTAACAGTGAATACTGTTTCAACGGATTTTCATTCCTTTTTTGGAAAAAGTGATCATTTTCACGACGTAGAATTCAACGACGTAAATTTAAACAAAAAAACAATGAAGGTATTTAAAATGGACATTGATTCATATTTGATCATTCAAAATCAACTGAAAGAATTTTATTTGAAAAAAGCAGCAGAAATACGGTGAATATGTATATATTTTATACGTCATCAAATCCCACTTTCACGAATAATGTTGTTCAGATACTTTTTAATATCAAGTTTAGTTTTCAGTGCCTTACTTATCAGAATCTTTACAATTCAGCAATACAACCAACAAACCATTAGATAAATTGGCGAATCAGAGTATGCTATATATAGAAAATTGAAAGTTCAACAGATCTTTCAATGAAATCTGACGTTTTACCTTTAGAATTGCCTATAACTCAAATAACTAAATCAAACGAAATTTAACATAATGAAGGTAATCTACTTGTCAATTCGAAAATTGTACTCCACTAAAACCTTAAAATATTTTTGAGACCTTAAAATGTTTTTGATCTCTCCCCCTCCATTTTTCAGAAACCTTTTTGAGAGATTATTAGACTTTTCTTGATGTTGAAGCCTGAAACTAATCTCGACCTTTCAGCTGCGCAGTAGTGCGCCACTTGCATCAAAGATCTTCAGAGAAAAATCTCCTAAAGGTGACGTTGATTTGTGACTTTGAAAATCATGAACGCGGATTCTGACCCTCCTGTATTTGTCGATCAGGCTTCAACCCCTGAATTCTTGAGATCATTTATATTTTTACATTCCGTCAGAACAGATAGAGCCGAATCGATGATACTTGAGTTTTGTCTACAGCACGAATGAATAACCTCGTATAGATGAAACCCAAGAGAAGAAAGAGGCTGATTAATAAATGATAACAATCTGTCGAATCCAACGCTGGCCTGTTATTCTTGATGACTCATTTTTTGCGCGACAGAATTATTTTCCGAAAAGTTATACAAGGTATGCATATACCAGAAATTTTTATTTATTTATTTACTCGACAAGAAGTTAAACATTTTACGTCGATCGGTGGAAATCGTTCAGATTTTAGGCAAGTTGGTCTGCAAGGCTCAAAGAGGAGTTCTACTAATTTCAAATTTTCATAACTCGCAGAAACGCTATGCTTTTTTATTTACCCAATTCCAAAATGCGTGATCTCTTTTTTTTGTGAGCGAGCAATAAAACAGGAAAAACAGGGAACAAAAAATGTTTGAGAAAGTTGTTTCGTTGAATATATTCATGTTTTTCTGAAACAGAGCGAGAAATGTTGGCGTAGAAAATGTTCCGCTAAGCCAGCAAAATTTTATCGTTCACGTCCGGATATTTCAAGCTTTTTTCTGGGTTGATTTTCAAGACCAATTAAATGCTTAGCGGGTTTTAAGTGTTCTTTTGCTGGCCTTTGGAAACTCTTTGGTAATAATAGAATTTTAAGTTACTTTGGAGATTTATAAACAATTCTTAGACCAACTTTCCAATATTTGGTTATCTCATTGTTGTATAGCATCTATTGTGGACCAAGTTGAAGCCAAAATTTCGAATTATTTTCTTGATAAATTTTTGATAAAAAGAATGGAGATTTAAAAAAAATATCAATGGACTTCAAATTTTTCTTGTTTCTTTTACCGCAATTTTTTGTGTTGCCTTTTTTTGTTTTATTCTTTGTCTATTAGGTATTTAGATTTTTTTACAAAAATTTGTTTCTGGGTCTGCTGATGTCGACAATTTTTGAATCAGAGTCTAAGTTTGTTGAGTTCTATATGAATTAATTAATCGGATATTATTTTTTCCCCAAAAATTTTTTACTATTCCAAATTTCATTGTTTAATTTTCTCATCTTTTCCGGAATGAAATGTATAGGAACATAGAAAAGCTGCTCAGTTGAGTTATTGGCTTGCCTCTATATCACATTTTACTTAGGGTCTCTTTCATATTGTTTCTGGATATGATTTATGATTTTTTACTATCCAATGATTGGATTGTATCGGTGCTCTGTTTTTTAAGATTCGCACAATTTCACACATTATTTTGAGCTTTCAACACGAAGTAAACAGAAATTTTTCAGTGGGCAATATTTTGTTCAGAGTCATCTCTTAGTTTTTTCCCAACTTTTTTCAAGGCCAAAGATGGGTATTATCTTTGTGATATTCTAGTCTGTGGAGATACGTATCGGAGCCACAAATCCGTTTAGAACTTGTAGAGTGGGATTCGAGGCACGAATGCAAGATTTTACTAATTTGTGGGAATACCACTTTTAATTTGTTTTGAGCTACCAATTCAACCGCGTTTTAACTGCCGTGAAAATCCTCCTCGAATCCAATAGGATTCTTCTTATTTGAAAACAGAGTAGAATGAAAGCAACTGAACTAAAATGATGAAGGTTAAGGGAATGACAGGATGATGAAAGTGGGTTATGTGAACAACTAAAAATTGGACTTATTAGACGGAGGCAAACTTAAAATAGATGAACACTGACTTTTGAATAAGCAACGACAAACTTAACAGAATTGGTACTTAAATGAATAATTTGAACTTAATAAGGTACAACCGTAACACATATCCTCGGCTCCAAAGAAATTTTAGACTGCAACAGTATAAAATTTAGAATATTAATAACATATGTACTGATTACTATAAATAGTAGCTAATAAAGGCAACAATCAATTAACAGACTAATGTAGTGGAAGTGAGGAACATATGCTAATGAATTAAAATTAGTAGATTCATTCACATTTACATTCAGTTGGAAACATACAACATAATTTAAAGCACAATGGAGGTGATAATCCATTAATGTAAATATTTATGGTGAACAGTTACAGAACCAACAATTAATTGAATGACTGTAAAAGAGGTACATTTACAAATAAATATTAAATGTCAACAAAAAATTTTGACACTATGTTGACAGAATGTCACAATTGTGACACGAATCCAGATCAGATTTAATATCTCACAGTTTAAATTTAAATGAATGCAATAATTGAAAGTTTTTAAACTAAGTTTAAATTTGATTTTCAGCATCGAAGACACTCATGCTAACTTCTCTAGCGTAATCTTCATATTCATAATTTTCAGTGGAACATGTCCCAACTGGAGGAGGTGCAGGCGGACTCACTATCGGAAGGTCAAATGAGGTCTCCACTACTGGAGGTTGTGACGCCTCTTCTTGAATAAGGGTCTCAATGACCGGGTTTGCTGTCCTTGATCGTTTGGGTGCAGGGGCAGCAGAATGGTCGCTAACAGAACACACATAACTTTCAAATCCAAAATAATCTGGGGCTCTGCAATTTATTTTGGACTTTGAAGTAGTGGGCGAAGTTGAGGAGGATGCGGCCGACGATGCAGCAACTGAAGAAGCATTGGACGTATTGAGTGCGGATTGAGAAGATTGTCGTGAACGTTTTCCTCCTGCTTGAGGCTTCTTTGGCTTTCGCGATGACATCGCCTTGGAGATGTTACTATTAGCCGACGAAACTCCGGAGGCGGCATCAGATTGCGTCGGTCTGTGGCGAAATTTTATTTCCCCGCGGTACTTCTTTTTGAGGTCCTTCATATGCTGAGAAATTTTCTCCTCAGTCGTCTGGGAGGGGACGTCGTTGGGCATATTGCCAAATATCCGTGCTAGGTTCAGCGCGGGTGCCAAACTTCGCGATGTCGCTATTGCGCACTCGTACTTCAAGGACTCCAGGTTCTTTAATTACCGTTGTTGTATCCGATGTGCGTTCTACAGTACTGCCTGGAGCCAATGTTTTCCCAGCAGCCACGGAGGTCCTTCTTTAATCTTTTCGTGACTTTGAGCGCCAATTTCAGGTCTAACAATTTTTCGGACCGCGGTATCGGATTGTTAAGTTTTGGGCGTATAATAAACCGAGAAACCGATTTATTATGTTCCCCATTGTACCGGCGTCCCGCATCCACCTACGCCTTTTGCATGGCCTCTTCTATGAGGATATCACTACGGTCTCCGCTCACCCATCCGTTGTCGTCAAGATAATCTTCCACAGGGACTGTATTGGCATCTAAATAGTGATGAAGAAAGAATGCTTTTATATGATAAATTCGATGACTTTGGTATTGTACTAACACTGCTTAATGGTGTGTTTGGCTTTCTTCCAAAATGTGCTTTGAAAGAAGTTACATTTGTGGTGTTTTGTTTGCATATACGCAATTGATATACTATTGACTTTATTGCTTCTTTAATAGTGCATGTGTTATTTCTACTATCTAATTTCATGCAACTTAAACGCCTTTTAATAGTTTTTATCAAACGCTCCACTAATCCAATAGCTCTATGGTCATTAGCAGGGACAGTGATTATGTTAATTTTATGTTGTTTGCAAAAATTCTTTACTTTATAACCTATTAAACAACGTGCTTGATCTAATCTGATATTTCGGGGAACACCGTGTATGTGAATGTGTTCATCTAAAAATTTTATTACATTCGGTTCTTTTACTTTTTCAAATACTTCTACGGTCGGATATTTTGAAAAACGGTCAATACATGCAAGAAAAGGAATATCTTGATCTTTTTCATTCGTGATGGCCCCTCCGAAATCATTTTGTATTTCTTCATTAGGTTCTGAACAATTTAACAAAGGATTCCATTTTGACGCTGGAACAACTGGTTTAAGATTCTTACCAATATCAGTACAAGGCCTGCACAAGGCCTGCACGATGCATGTACGGCCAGAACGCGTACTGTCCGAGAGTGATCATAACCCAACTGCCGGGGTGCGTAAGGTGAAGACTTTCTAGGACTGCACATTGTATCGAGTTTGGTATTGCCACATGTTCATCGATGCAAACGTAACCCGATCGCACGTGAAGATCTCTCCAGTATGAATACATGTAAGGATTCACTTCTTTACACCGTTGAGGGTCATTTTGCAGAACGCAATCGCGCACCTCTTTTAGAAACGCATCTTTGCTATTCAATACGGCCAAGAATCCTTTTGTGAATAACTGGGTTAAGTTATTCTCAAATACCGGCTCCATTGATAACTCTAAGTTGGTTGAGTTCTGGGCCTCATTTGAGGATCTCGTTGAATTTACCTCCAAATTTGGGATTGATTGAAAGGTTACCCCGCTATGGGTAGGAGGGGTTTGCGGATTGGACTTCGGGCTGGTCATATCTAATTGAGAAATTGAATGGATGTGTGTTGAGTCTGTTTTTACTTTAAGTAGCGGCTGGATGTGAATTGAGTTTGAATTTGAATTTAAATTATAATGGATTTGAGCTGCGTTTGCAGAGTTCTCGAGAAGCAACTGAGTGGTATTACGATTAATGGCAGAAAGCAAATTAGAATAGTTTGTTGAGTGAGAATGTGAGTCACGTGTGGAATGTGTGTGATTGACGCTGCAAAAGTGCTGTGATTGACAGTTTTGCTGTGTGGTATTTACATAAATTGCTGCAATAGCGTCACAAATGCGGGTAATTGTTGCTACCGTAAATTCCTCATCATATTTTTTTGTAACTTTTGCTTCTTGATTTGGTTGGCGGGAAATATAATCTACCAGCCCCAATTTTGCACCCGGTATATGTTCAATGTTAAAGTCAAATAGTAAAAGACGATCTATCCAGCGAGTTAAGCGACTAGTGTAAGATTTGTTGGACCAATGTTCTTTCATGATTGAAAGTAATGCTCGATGATTCGTGATGATTGTGAATGATTTGCCAAATAAATAATATTTAAAGTATTCTACGGACGATAGGACCCCTAATAATTCTAATACATTGACACTGTAAAGATCCTCATTTGGGTTAAGGAAACAAGACGCGAACGCAACTGTATTCCAACCTGTCGGCGAGCGTTGTTCTAATGCCTCTCCTAATCCCGCTCTAGATGTATTCGCATTTGATCCGCGTTTCCAAGTGCGGATTATAATGTGTATTTTCTGTCGCATTTGCTACTTTTTTTAATTGCATGGAAATGAGTTTCATGTGCGTCATTCCAGACAAATTTTGTTCTCTTTTTAAGTAGTGGCCGAAGTGGATGACATAATTGTGATAAATTAGGAATGAATTTTCCTAAATAGTGGACAGAGCCTAGAAAAGATCGTAATTGTTTTAGATTTTTAGGTGCTGATAGAGTTAAAATTGCTGCTGTATTTGACTCAAGTGGTGCGATTCCTGACTGAGTAAATTTGTGCCCTAACCATTCAATTTCGGTTTTTGCGAAATGACAATCAGATAAATTTATTCTTAAATTATCCTCTTCCAATTTTTTTAAACATTAGTAGACTAACTTTAAATGTTCTTCTTTAGAACCGCGACTAACTATTATAATGTCATCCAAGAAACAATGAGTACATTGAAGTCCAATGAGTATTTTCTAATTTTAATGTGTAGTCCCTTACTTTTTGGAATACCGCCGGCATATCAGATAATCCGTAGAAACCGGCAATAAAACGATATGTAGTAGTTCTTTTACCGCTAATGATATTGACGTTGCAATGCCGGGCCATTTCCGGGTCTAAATTAAGTTGGCTGTAAGCGTACTTCAAAACCAATTTAGAGAAATATGCTGTCTCCTGTGATGCGTTTGTGTTTAAATCTTGTTTAATCGTGTCAATTCAATTATCTATGTTCGGCATTTGATAAATATTTTTATGGATAGATTTATTTAAAATTTTTGAGTCTAAGGCCACTTTAACTGTTTTCTCTCTTTTTACTGTGATAACTATAGGTGAAATTAAATTTTTATCGGAGCAACTGTTTATTTGAAGATGCGTTTTTCGTCAAGTAACTTTTTAAGTTCTGCATTAACTAGTGGTTGTAAGTGAGTTGGGACTCGACGACCCTTCTGATCTGTTGGTGTAAATTGTTTGTGAAATGTGGATTTGACTGAGTGTTTTAAAGATTTACCGATTCTTGTGATGAGACCTGGAATATCAAATGCAATCTGTTTCTCGATTAAACATTGATGTTGATTAATATTAGCAACTTGTTTCAATTGTGTAAGAGAGAAGCCTAGCTTTGAGAATAGATCTCGTCCAATGATGGGTCTATGACTCCATTCCACCACTGTTACATCAACACTCGTAGCTGTTCAATCATTACATTGGATTGATGTATTGATCACTACAACAATCTTGATCATATCATTAGAGAAAATTTTTAGGTCATGCATCTCGGGTGACTGTACCCAATAGCTTCCTTTGAATTCTTACACCACAGTTTTTGCGAGACTTTTATTGATGATCGTGCACACGCTCCCCGAATCAACCAGTGCTTTTATCTTCGTATTCCCGACACAAATGTCTAAGTTCACCTGTTCCACTTCTCGAGTGTCACTTTTAATTGAAATCGTCGCAACACAATTATCATCATAGTCGTCATAATCTGAGTCATAGTTTGCGTCGTAAATACCTTGCTTTTGAAGCAGTCTATCTATATTGTTTACTTGTTCGGCTATTGTTGCTGAAGTACCCACATCGGTCGCCTCAGAAACAGAATCATCTACATCATTCACTCGGGGTTTCGGTTTGTATGGGTGTTTAGGTTTTCGGCAGACTTTGGCGAAATGGTTGGCAATGCCACAATTCTTACAAGTCTTTCCACGAGCAGGGCAATTTTGTCTATTTGAGGCTGACCATCCATAACCACAGTTGGGAAAAGTTGTAGGCTTAACAAATTGGTTAGTTGGTGGACGTGATATGTTCCAAGATCCTTGTACATTGTTCACCGATGCACTTATGATCTCGTTTGTAGCTGTCTGAGCTAATGTCCCAGATATTTTTTGCTGATTTTGTATTCCTATCTCAATGTTGATGGCAATTTCAAGTGCCTTCTTCGCTGTTCTTGTCTCCTTTAATAATTCCCGTTGGATTTAGCCTTCTTGCATGTATGCTATGAAGACGTCACGAATGATTGACTCCTCATGGCTTCCTAAATCGCAATTCAATGACAGTTCCCGAAGACAGCCGTAGAACTTTTCCAAAGGTTCTCCCTTCAGTTGTTTCCTGGTGAGAAAGTTATACCGATCAAAGGTGACGTTTCGTTGTTTCGTAAACACTTTATCAAGGCTTTCCCAAAGATATTTTGTTGTAATCCGATCAATCTGGATATTCGGTTCCTGGAAACCAAATATTCGTCTACCCTCCATCCCCAGGCTGAGATACGTTAGGGAGACCGCTTTATTATCACAATTCTCCAGGGTTTTTCACCACACAATATACCTACGAGTTCTATTTTCTGACAACGATTTAGCCATGAGTTCTTCAGTTGCTCGTTTAGAATTTTTCGGTCGCGTTCGCTCTGGGATGTGCTGTTTTCAACATTATCCTTGTATATAGGTTCGGGGGTAGGACGACCTTATCTGGGGGATCTGCAAGTAGAATGTCAATCGAAATACCCTCTTTTGCCATGACAGCCAACTTCAACATGATCTACCAGCGGTCCCATCTCAAGGGTGGTTCACGTGTTGGTTTCTCCCAAAAGGGTTCGATTCCAAGAGTTGCCCGTTCTTTGGTTGCTGACTGCGCCATGTGATACTCTAGTCTGTGGAGATACGTATCTTAGCCACAAATCCGCTTAGAGTTTGTAGAGTGGGATTCGAGGCACGAATCCAAGCTTTTACTAATTTGTGGGATTACTACTTTTCAATTTGTTTTAGCAATTCAGCTACCAATGCAACCGCGTTTTAACTGCCTTGGACATCCTCCTCGAATCCAACAAGATTCTTTTCATTTGAAAACAGAGTAGAATAAAAGCAACTGAAATAAAATGATGAAAGTTAAGGGAATGACAGGATGATAAAAGTGGGTTATGTGAACAACTGAAAACTTGACTTATTAGTCGGAGGCAAGCTTAAAATAGGTGAACACTGACTTTTGAATAAGCAAGGACAAACTTAACAGAATTGGTACTTACATGAATAATTTGAAATTAATAATGTACAACCGTACCACAATCCTTTAAAGCACTGCCCAAGATTTTAAGGAAATTTTGTTGCAACGATTACACGAAACAAAGTTTTTTGTTTGCATATGTACTTAATTTTTGTATTGCTATTGGAGTTTGGAATTAGGATTGCTATTATCTCTGCTGTCCTTCAAATGTTTTTTTTTGAAACAGAGCAAGAAATGTTGGCGTAGAAAATTTTCCGCTAAGCCAGCAAAATTTTATCGTTCTCGTCCAAATTTCTGCAAGCTTTTTTCTGGGTTGGTTTTCAAGACCATTTAAATTTTTAGCGGATTTTATGTGTTCTTTTGCTGGCCTTTTGAAACTCTTTGGTAATAATAGAATTTTAAGTTACTTTGGAGATTTAATTCTTAGGCCAATTTTCCATTTTTTTATCTCATTGTTTTATAGCATCTATTGTGGACCAAGTTGAAGCCAACGTTTCGAATTATTTGCTTGATAGTTTATTAATAAAAAAATGGAGATTTAAAAAAACGTTAATGGACTTCAAATTTTTCTTGTTTCTTTTACCGGTTTTGTTTTTTTCTTTGTGGTGCATTTTTCATTTGTTCTTAGTCTTTTAGGTATTTAGATTTTTTACAAAAATTTGTCTTTGCGTCTGCTGATGTTGACAATTTTTGAATCGGAGTCTAAGTTTGTTGAGTTCTATATGAATTCATTAATCGGAAATTATTTTTTCCCCAAAATTTTTTTTACTATTCCAAATTTCATTGTTTAAATTTCTCATCTTTTCCAGAATGAAATGTATAGGAACATAGAAAAGCTGGTCAGTTGAGTTATTGGCTTTTGTCTATATCATATTTTACTTAGGGTCTCTTTCATATTGTTTCTGGATATGATTTATGATTTTTTACTCTCCAATGATTGGATTGTATCGGTGCTTTGTTTTTTAAGATTCGCACAATTTCACAAATTATTTTGAGCTTTCAACACGAAGTAAACAGAAATTTTTCAGTGGGCAATATTTTGTTCAGAGTCATCTCTTAGTTTTTTTCCCAACTTTTTTCAAGGCCAAAGATGGGTATTATCTTTGTGATATTCTAGTCTGCGGAGATACGTATCTGAGCCACAAATCCGTTTAGAGTTTTATTTTATCGTTCACTTCTGGATTTTTCAAGCTTTTTTCTGGGTTGATTTTCAAGACACTTTAAACGTTTAGCTGGTTCTAAGTGTATTTTTGCAGGACTTTTGAAACTCTTTGTTAATAATTGAATTTTACTTTACTTTGGAGATTTACAAACAATTCTTAGGCCGAATTTCCAATATATTTATCTCAATGTTTTATAGAATCTATTGTGGACCAAGTTGAAGCCAACGTTTCGAAACTTTTTTGATGAATTTTTGATAAAAAGAATGGAGATTTGAAAAATTAATAATTGACTTCACATTTTTCTTGTTTCTTTTACCAGTTTTTTTTTCTTTGTGGTGCATTTATGTTTTCTTCTTTGTCTTTTAGGTTTTTAGATTTTTTACAAAAATTTGTTTCTGGGTTTGCTGATGTTGAAAGATTTTAAATCGGAGTCTAAGTTTGTTGAGTTCTATATGAATTCATTATTCGGAAATTATATTTTCCCAAAACATATTTGCTATTCTAAATATCATTGTTTATTTTTCTCATCTTTTCCAGAAAGAAATGTATAAGAACGTAGAAAGGCTGGTAGTTAAGTTATTGGCTGGCGTCTATGTCAAATTTTATATGGGTTTGCATTTTGTTTCTAGATATGATTTTTTACTATCCAATGATTTGATTATATCGGTGCTCTGTTTTTTTAAAATTTGCACTATTTCACATTATTTTGAGCTTTCAATACAAAGTAAACAGATATTTTTCACTGGCCAATATTTTGTTCAGAGCCATCTCTTATTTTCCTTCCCAACTTTTTTCAAGGCCAAATATGGGCTTTATCTTATAAGGCCTTGCCCAAGATTTTAGGGAAATTTTGTTGCAACGAAAAAAAGGTTTTTTTGTTTACATATGTACTTGCACTATATGAAGGGTAAATTTTCTGGGTTGATTTTTATGATCATTTATATGTTTGGCTGGTTTTAAGTGTTCTTTTGCTGGCCTTTTGAAATTCTTTGTTAATAATTGAATTTTACTTTACTTTGGAGATTTATAAACAATTCTTAGGCCAATTTTCCAATATTTTCTATCTCATTGATTTATAGCATCTATTGTGGACCAAGTCGAAGTCAACGTTTCGATTATTTTCTAGATTAATGTTTGATAAAAAGAGTGGAGATTTGAAAAAAATAATCAGGTACTTCAAATTTTTCTTGTTTCTTTTGCCGGTTTTTTTTCTTTGTGGTGCATTTTTGTTTTGTTCTTGTCTTTTAGGTATTTAGATTTTTTACAAAAATTTGTTGCTGGGACTGCTGAAGTCAAAAATTTTTCAATCGGAGTCTAAGTTTGTTGAGTTCTAAATGAATTCATTATTCGGAAATTATTTTTTCCCAAAAATTTTTATCATTCTAAATTTCATTGTTTATTTTTCTCATCTTTTCCAGATTGAAATGTATAAGAACGTGGAAAGGCTGGTCAGTTGAGTTATTGGCTGGCGTCTATATCACATTTTACATAGGGTCGCTTCCATTTTGTTTCTTGATATGATTTCTTACTCTCCAATGATTGGATTGTATCGGTGCTCTGTTTTTTAAAATTCGCACAATTTCACAAACTATTTTGAGCTTTCAGCACGAAGTAAACAGAAATTTTTCATTTGGCAATATTTTGTTCAGTGCCATCTCTTAGTTTCCTTCCCAAATTTTTTCAAGGCCAAATATGGTTTTATCTTAGAAAGCCTTGCCCAAGGCAGCAAAATTTATCGTTCACAACCGGATTTTTCAAGCTTGTTTCTGGGTTTGTTTTCAAAACACTTTAAATGTTTAGCTGGTTTTAATTTTTTTTGCTGGCCGTTTGATACTCTTTGGTATTAGTAGAATTTTACGTTACTTTGGAGATTTATAAACAATTCTTAGGCCAATTTTCCAATGTTTTCTATCTCATTGACTTATAGCATCTAATGTGGACCAAGTTGAAGCCAACGTTTCGTATATTTTCTAGATAAATTTTTGATAAAAAGAATGGAGAATTGAAAAAATGTTAATGGACTTCAAATTTTTCTTGTTTCTTTTACCTGTTTTGTTTTTTTTCTTTGTGATGCGTTTTTGTTTTGTTCTTTGCCTTTTAGTTATATAGATTTTTTTTCAAAAATTTGTTTCTAGTATTGCTATTTTCTCTGCTGTCCTGCAATTTTTTTTTGAAACAGAGCGAGAAATGTTGGCGTAGAAAATTTTCCGCTAAGCCAGCAAAATTTATCGTTCACGTCCGGATTTTTCAAGCTTATTTCTGGGTTGATTTTCAGGACACTTCAAATGTTTAGCTGGTTTTAAGTGTATTTTTGCAGGACTTTTGAAACTCTTTGTTAATAATTGAATTTTACTTTACTTTGGAGATTTATAAACAATTCTTAGGCCAACCTTCCAATTTTTTTTTGTCTCATTGTTTTATAGAATCTATTGTGGACCAAGTTGAAGCCAACGCTTCGAAATATTTTCCGGATGATTTATTGATAAAAAGAATGAATAGTTGAAAAAATGTTAATGGACTTCAAATTCTTCGTGTTTCTTTTACCGGTTTTGTTATTTTTTCTTTGCGGTTCATTTTTGTTTTGTTCTTTGTCTTTTAGGTATTTAGATTTCTTACAAAAATTTGTTTCTGGGTCTGCTGATGTTGACCATTTTTGAATCGGAATCTAAGTTTGTTGAGTTCTATATAAATTCATTATTTGGAAATTATTTTTTCCCCAGAAATATTTACTATTGCAAATTTAATTGTTTTTTTTCTCATCTTTTCCAGATTGAAATGTATAAGAACATCGAAAGGCTGGTCAGTTGAGTGATTGGCTGGCGTCCATGTCGCATTTTACCTAGGGTCGCTTCCTTATTGTTTCTGGATATGATTTTTTTCTATCCAATGATTGGATTGTATCGGTGCTCTGTTTTTCTAAAATTCGCACAATTTCAATAATTATTTTGAGCTTTCAACACGAAGTAAACAGAAATTTTTCATTGGGCAATATTCTGTTCAGTGCCATCTCTTAGTTTCCTTCCCAACTTTTTTCAAGGCCAAATATGGTTTTATCTTAGAAAGCCTTGCCCAATTTTTTAAGGAAATTTTGTTGCAACGAAACAAAGCTATTTTTGTTTACATATGTACTTGCACTATATGAAGGGTAAATAAATTTTCTTATTTTTTTAACTTAATTCAATTTTCTTTAATTTTTTTTTGCTATTGGAATTTGGAATTAGAACTGCTATTTTTTCTGCTGTCCTGCAATTTTTTTTTTGAAACAGAGCGAGAAATGTTGGCGTAGAAAATTTTCCGCTAAGCCAGCAAAATTTATCGTTCACAACCGGATTTTTCAAGCTTGTTTCTGGGTTTATTTTCAAAACACTTTAAATGTTTAGCTGGTTTTAATTTTTTTTGCTGGCCGTTTGATACTCTTTGGTATTAGTAGAATTTTACGTTACTTTGGAGATTTATAAACAATTCTTAGGCCAATTTTCCAATGTTTTCCATCTCATTGATTTATAGCATCTATTGTGGACCAAGTTGAAGCCAACGTTTCGTATATTTTCTAGATAAATTTTTGATAAAAAGAATGGAGAATTGAAAAAATGTTAATGGACTTCAAATTTTTCTTGTTTCTTTTACCTGTTTTGTTTTTTTTCTTTGTGATGCGTTTTTGTTTTGTTCTTTGCCTTTTAGTTATATAGAATTTTTTTCAAAAATTTGTTTCTGGGTCTTCTGATGTCGAGAGTGTTTGAATCGGTGTCTAAGTTTGTTGAGTTCTATTTCAATTCAATATTCGGAAGTTATTTTTTCCCCAAAAATTTTTACTATTCCAAATGTCATTGCTTATTTTTCTCATCTTTTCCAGAATGAAATGTATAGGAACATAGAAAGGCTGGTCAGTTGAGTTGTTGCTTGTGTCTATGTCTCATTTTACTTAGGGTCTGTTCCATATTGTTTCTGGATATGATTTATGATTTTTTACTATCCAATGATTGGATGGATTGTATCGGTGCTCTGTTTTTTAAGATTCGCACAATTTCACACATTATTTTGAGCTTTCAACACGAAGTAAACAGAAATTTTTCAGTGGGCAATATTTTGTTCAGAGCCATCTCTTAGTTTTTTTTCACAAATTTTTTTCAAGGCCAAAGATGGATATTATCTTATAAAGCCTAGCCCAAGGTTTTAAGGGAATTTTGTTGCAACGATAACACGAAACAAAGTTTTTTTTGTTTTCATATGTACTTGCACTATATGAGGGGTAAGTAAATTTTCTATTTTTTAAATTTAATTCAATTTTCCTTAATTTATGTTTTGCTATTGGATTTTGGAATTAGGATTGCTATTTTCTCTGCTGTCCTTCAAATGAATAATAGATACTAATTATGCGGAAGGCTGCTCTTTTCGGCAAGGTCGAATTCGAGTAATTTACGGATTTATGCAAGCTCTGCTTTTTGTGTGAAGAAGCAAGAAAACCGGATCTTTTGTTATTTATTGAAGAAGTTTCAAAGAGTTGTTTTGATTAAAAAATTCGTTGTGCAGAGAAAAAAAAGAGGCTATTTTTTCATATAATCTTTTGAAACAGAGAAGAAAAGTAGGCGTGCAATTGTTTTTGTGAGCAGGCTGTTTGTTCTCGATCTCTTCTTTAAAGAAATGAAAGAAAACTAAATTCAAGTGCTAAAAAAATCGAAATAATGTTTATTTGAACAAACAGAAAGAGCAGGCAAAAAAAGTCATGTGCACCATGCTTTCCTGGGTCGAGACCGAATGGTTATCTTGTAAGAACTTGCAAATTTCTTGCAAAAGATGGTTAACGTGTAAGATTTTGCAAGTTTCTTGCAAATGATGTTTAACTTGTAAGAACTTGCAAGTCAAACGGTTAACTTGTAAGAACTTGTAAGTCGAATGGTTAACTTGTAAGGACTTGCAAGGCGAATGGCTAACTCATAAGTTTCTTGCAAGTTCGCTCCGGTCGAGCACAACTCTTATTGGTTAATTCAATTTACCGTTCATTCATTTACCGTAGAAAGTAGAGTTAGTTGCTCTGTTTGGATAACATAAAACAATTCGACCTAAGTAGACAAAAAGGTTACTTTTTGAAATTTATCAATTCAAGATAGATCCTTTTGCAATTCATTTGAAAAACTGGAGATCTCCATTAGCTTCTTCACAATCACTTTTTAAAAATCTTCCCAAAATATTGAATTTCAAATTTTCAAATTCATATGTCAGTTTTTTCTCAAAATATTTCAGTGGCCCTTCATTATAATTTAATTCACACTTTTCCAGATTCTATTTTTTCCAAACATCCGTTTACATTCATGTCTGGCAACGTTTTATCTACGGTTTAGTGCGTATGTATGTGTATGTATGCATGTGCATGTGTATGTGTGCATGTATTTGTGTGTGCGCGCTTGTGTGTGCGTGCGTGGTGTATGTATGTATGTGTGTGTGTGTGTGTGTGTGTGTGTGTGTGTGTGTGTGTGTGTGGGTGGGTGTGGTTTATGTGTGTGTGTGCGCGAATGGTTAACTTGTAAGCAACTTGTATGTCGAATGGTTAACTTGTAAGAGCCTTGTAAGTCGAATAGTTAACTTGTAAGAACTTGCAAATTTTTGAAATAAAAACTTGCAAGGCGATGCATCGCCTTGTAAGTTTCTGCCAGAAACTTGCAAGTTCTTACAAGATAACCATTCGGCCTCGACCCGGGTTCTGCTAGTATACAATTAACTGTTTTGTACATTTTAGCCAGAAAATTATAGATCTGATGACTAAAATTGAGGAATGAGAAAAATTTGCAGCGAATTTGTTATTTTTTCAAGCTTTTGGATTTTCTTTGTCTTTTCAATATCTCTGAGCTAAAGGCATTATAAACTATATATGAGCTCAATGCCACATTTACATTTAAAATTGCGATACAATTTTTGAAGATAATAACGCCAAGGAATTTGGCCAATCTTTACTTCTCCTTTTTTGTTATTATTTGTTGTTTGCCTTTGATATAACAATCAATTTTTTTCCCAAATTGTGGGTTTTTGCCTACATCCTAAAAGTTTGAACACCATGACTGCAAATCAATGTTTTCGTTTCTGAAAAGAAACATAGTTTAGTTGGCATTAGTAAATTAAATTTCTGGTCATATAGGGGTGTTTGCTGCTGGTCATATAGGGGAGTTTAGTTCGACTCTGTTGACTTTTCCGCAGTACTTTGCCTTCTATATTACAATTCAAAGAATTCAGAATGTATTGGTGCGCTGTTTCTTTCTGTCCACATTTTTATGCTTTTTCTTTTCAGAGAGAAATCAATTTGGAGCGTTGATTTTAATCACACTGGTGTAACAAGATGATTAAAAAGCTAGTAATTGTAGGGAGAGAAATTAATTGTTTCAGACTGGTTTAAAATCAACTGAGAAAAAGATGTTCAAACAGATTTTTGTTTTTTGAGAAAAAATTTTTTTGTCTGATGACCTCTGGATGTACTGTTTTCACATTTTCTTTTGAATGAAACCTTTCTAAGAGCAATACATTTGTTTTTATAATGCATAGATGCCATTGAATCAACCCGAGAAAGGCAAACAATGATTTTCAAGACTTAGAAAAAATTTGTCTTCAAAAAAAGAGCCGAATTTCATTTTGCCTATATCTGTAGTTTTTGTTGTTTTGATTTTATAATCTCATTAATTAGGGTCCTGTTGTGTTTCTGATGATGTTTTTTCAAATCGATTTATTCGGTTAAATAAAAGTCATACAGTTCTAATGAATTTGACACGACTTTTATTTGCAAAAAATGTAAGATTTTTTCTGTTTGGTTTTTTGGGCTTCATTGTTGTTTGTCGGTCTATAGCTCAGCTCATCATAGGCAACTCTATGTAGCTTTTTTATTAGTACTAATTTGATCAGTTTAAAGGTTTTTAGTTGTATATCACGGTTTTCACGACTTTCAAACGACTTTTGTTCAAAAAAATCTTGTTTTTTTTAAGTTTACCGCTTTTTTCGATGTCTGGTTTTTCTGAAGGGTTTATTTATTTGAAGGGAACAGTTTCACGATTTTTAAGATACTTCTTTAAAACATATTCTTCTTTTCTATATTTGGCCGTATTCCGTAACTGTTTTTTTCTTTTTCTGTCATCTAGTTATCAAAAAGAGGTTTCGTTTTCCTCTTATTGGAAATAATTGAAAACAATTAAGAGTTTCAGTTAACTGTTAACAAGTTCATAGAGTTTGATTACATCTCTTTTCAAAACTTTCTGAATTCTTAATTGTTCTCTGCGTTTATCGCTACATTTATTTACTTGCGCCCTCCCCCAAATTTTTGTGTATTTTTTTAATTGAAATTGATATATGCTTTCTGTCTATAGTAGCTGAAGAGAAATTGAAGAGATCAGCTTTACTTTTCATAATTCAATGACTTTGATGCCACCTATTTTCAATGAAATCATAAAAAAAGGTTTTTGAAAAAAATTTGCTGTCTTTTTATTTTGTCTTTCCGTGGTTTTTCAATAAAGTTGGCGTTTGCTGTCTGAAATTCAATTGCTCGAACGTCTTTCGCAGTCAACGTTTTACATTGAAATTCTGATAGCACTGAGTTTTTGTAACTCTCTGTTTGTAAAGTTCTGTGGATGTCTTCGTCTTGCTTTGTTACTTCCTCATTCTCGGAGGCTGTTCTGATGACGAAGCTGGTAGTTTTAACTTCTGTTTGATCAGTTTTATGAATTGTAATTTTGTACTAGTCTTGCTGTTTTTATTTTAACCTTTTAACTTTTTTCGATCACGCGCCAAGAAGTCAAAGTCCGAGTTTTTTGAGTAATTCTACACCTCTGCATCAAATAGCAACGATATATTTTTCACCGCACTATCACCAAAGTTGTTTGGCTGTGAAAACATTGAATTGTTGACAGTTTTGCAATATTTAGCGTTGAGATTTTTACTTTCACCAAACTTTTATTTACAAAAAAGAGCCTTCGTTCCCGTCTGCCCACCACCGGCTGCCCTCTTGCTTTTCTGGCATTTGTTACACTGACTAGGCCACTCGTAATTCAATTCCAAAATAATTACTTTGCATTAAAAATAGATTCAATCCATTTGATGGTAAAACGTCTACGTTGAATTTTGGTGAGATTTGCGGTTATTTGTGGTAAAAGAAATTCATAGCTAAAACTTTTTTCTTGCCTCATTCACCTCCTTGAAAACAAATCTTACAACTTATCATCAAACTCACTGTAACAGTTTTAGTGGTTTTCAGAGGTGACACCTCGAATGACTGCAATGGTTTTGGGTATGAGAGGTACATCAATTTAATCTTTTTCTCTTCTGCACTCTTATACGCCGTATACAAACAAAATCATTTCGTGAGACTGTTAAAATCATTATTGTTGACAAATCTTTATACTTGGGATCTTAATACCTCATTTTCGAGATCCTGATTATTGAGATCATGATTGTTGATAACATAGTTATTGATATCCTGATTGCTGATATCATGGTTATTGAGATCTTGATTGAATATATCCTGATTATTGTGACCCTCGTAAATAAGATCTTGATGATTGTTGATATCCGTATTGTTTATCTTCTGATTATCAAGATTTTTATTATAACTACACACTTATTGAGATCTTATTTATTGAGAGCCTGTTTATTTTAATTTTTAGTGATCCAAATATTTCGTCCTATAGTTTTTGGGAAATTCGCAACAGGGCTATTGTATTGTGTATCGATATTCGGCTTTCAGTTTACTGTAATGAAGTGATATTTGTATTGAAAGAACTGTGTTCTATGCAAACATATTTTGTGTAAACAACAATCAGACCATAAGTCACCTAAGTAACTGACTAATTAACTATTGACAGAACAACAAAAGCGCGTTCTCAATGACTTTGATGTCAAATCAACTTCCTATATACAAATTTGCTTCCATGGAAAACTAGAACTAACTTCAATCAAACTTTTTCATAATCTGCCGATGAAAGCATCAATACGGTTTAGCGATTTCACAAACAATAGGTAGGAATTTCTTTTGTTGTATCTCTACATTGTAGGGACTTATTAAATGTGATAAGGTTGTGTTAATTATGTTTTGATATCTAATTTTCCTTTTATTTGAAGTTCTTAGCGCTCAAGGTTGATTGAAGTAATGTGTCAAGATGTTGAATTTAAATATAAATACAAGGTTGAATTTCTTATATCTGCTGATATTTTTATCACTGATCTATGCGTTATCTTTTTGTGTTTAGTAGTCGTTGTAATACTCCTAAATGGTAGTTGCAAATATCAAAAATTGTAAAACTGGTGGTTAATTTATTCAACTCAAAGATTAAGTATCGTCAAAGTAGACCAAAACTCGTTTAGCTCAACTAAAAACTGCCCAGGTTTAGTTTCCAAACCCCAGCGACCTCTGATCAGACAATTTGCTAGAACTTGTGTTGTGATTATGTCAGACCAATACAGCCTCAGGCTTTCGTGCTACCCTTCAAACCGTGCGACCCAAGCAATCTTCGATATTAGATTAAGTAAAACAATGTTTGTTAAGGTTAGTATACATAATTGACAAGAGGTTCGGTAATGTGTGTTTGCACATAATTTTCCCACCTCGATCATATTATTGACTTAATTGTCTACCAAATGAGGAAGACAAAGAAAACTTTCAAAAATGCACATATTCTTCAAAAAAATTGGTTGATGAGAATTTGTGGCAAACAATGATTGAAATAATGACCGCCACAATGAAGAGCCGGAGATACCTGCTATTAATAAGACCACGAAACAAGAAACGCGACAAAAGTAACAAAACATCAATTCTCGTGTACCTCAACATCTATTTTTTTTTAAAAAAAAAAGTTCTAACATAGTCCAAATACATCAGTTAAAACCCAAACTAGGAAAATCGACTTGTACTTCACCTCATAGCAGATGTGACCTTTCCCTAGCGAGATTTTGTAACAATCAAGGAGAACAAGGATAGGAATAGGCGCACACAACCATCAGCTGTCATCTACGAACACTAGATAGAGTCTTAAGTAGCTTCATCGGAGCCGTTGGGACTATTCGTTAGCGACAAAAAGAATTAAATAATGCCACCTTGGAGAACCAATGTTACTTGCTATTGACACGATTGGGAGACAAGATAAACAACAAAATCAATTAACATAGTAATCGTTACTTACGACCAAAAATCAATAGCCACTTTTTACAAACACTTAAAAAAAGTCAAAATGGCAACCAGAAATGTACCAGAAAAAACTAATTAGTGTCAATTAATACGCTAGCTAACATTAAATTGGCATCAGCCAAAACACTTAAAGGTGTTCTGGAAAAATATGGAAGCTCTCCTTTCAGCGACTAGGTAACCATTAGGCAGGAAAAAATAGGGGAATTTGAAAAATCGTTCATTTTTTTAAAACAATTTTGAAGACAAGAAAAACATTAAACCTTAACTGAAAACATTGTGTATGCTCTTTTAAATACGTCAATGCAGAGAACCTCTGAGATCTGCCATTATACACAAAAAAACCATTATTATATCATTATATCAGATTGGAAAAAATCAGAAATTCAAAAATATTTTGACTTAATTTAACAATTAATTCCTACTAAAAAACTAAGCTGCGTTTAACAAATGTTTCCAATCGAACAAAACTAAATTTTCAAAGAAAACAAAAAGAGAAATCAAAATTTCAATTTCTTTGAAGGCAATTGGTCATCAAAACAGTGGAGAATGAGACTTAAGACAACCAATTGAAAACGATTACAGACAGACTTCAAAATTCCGCAAATAATGTTACATAGAACAGATTGTTGAAATTTTTAAATCTCCTAGCTGTCAATTAAAAAGATTATGACTGTTGAGTGGAAAAATTTTTGAGCATCAATGAGCCCTCGTTTTAACGGATCTATGCAAAATCGACAGCGAAAATAACCAAAAACAATAAGCAGTAACAAAAAAATTAAATCTGAATCCACCTGATATCATAGTCATCAGAACATCAACTTTAACATAAAGGCAACGAAAATATTATAGATTGCTCCGCCAAATCGAATTAAGATGTCGTTAATAAGAATAATATAAATGTTCTCGAAAGAAAAACCGAAAGAGCATAGTTCGAAAGTTTGATCAAATTTATCAAATAAAGAGTTTCAAAGTGATTATTACTATTAGTGTCAACTGAAATCATGACAAACGATTGTTTACGCATTCAAAGCAAGTCACTGAGACCTGCCATTATACAGAAAATGTGATTAGACAAAACTGGTATAGACAATCTGTTTATACTTTGCAAGAAAACGGTAAAATATTCTATATGTAGAACGCAATATTTTTCAAATGTGATGTGACCTGTTAGTAAAGTCAAAATTGGACAAGGCAACAAAGAATATAGAACTTGTTGTATTGAAACAATGAGGCTCATAAATAAACAAAAACCTCAAGAAAGATGTAAATTTCACTCACTAGAATGATGCTAAAATTTATGTTCACTGAGACTAAGCAACAGGTTGACAAAATTTCAAAGTCAGTAGCAAAAGTCAAAACTAAACTGAGGTTTCGCTTCAAAAATGTATTCACTTAAGCAAGAGCCATTAGATGTCAACTGAAAGCGTTATATATGTACGCATTCAAAGCAAGTCACTGAGACCTGCCATTTTACAGAAAATGTGATTAGACAAAACTGGTATAGACAATCTGTTTATACTTTGCAAGAAAACGGTAAAATATTCTATATGTAGAACGCAATATTTTTCAAATGTGATGTGACCTGTTAGTAAAGTCAAAATTGGACAAGGCAACAAAGAATATAGAACTTGTTGTATTGAAACAATGAGGCTCATAAATAAACAAAAACCTCAAGAAAGATGTAAATTTCACTCACTAGAATGATGCTAAAATTTATGTTCACTGAGACTAAGCAACAGGTTGACAAAATTTCAAAGTCAGTAGCAAAATTCAAAACTAAACTGAGGTTTCGCTTCAAAAATGTATTCACTTAAGCAAGAGCCATTAGATGTCAACTGAAAGCGTTATATATGTTCAAGTATATCGAGTATACGAATCAGGAAAAACAGTTTGTTCTTCACCTCAATACAGATGTGACCTTTCTCTTGCAAGAATTTTTAACAAGTCAAGAAGAACAAGGACAAATATATTCAAAGTCAATCATCAGCTGCCAACTGCAAACATTAGATAGAGTTTTTTGTAGCTACATCGGGACCATTGGAACTATTCATTGGTAAGAAAACAATAAAATGATGCCATCTTGGAGAAGCAAGGATGCTTGCCATTGACAAGAATGGGAGACATGAAAAACAGCAAAATCAGCTAGCGAATTAGCTGTCAGTTACAACCTAAAATCAATAACTATCATTTACAAACGCCTCAAAAATCAAAATGGCAACAAAAACCAACAGAAAAAGCCTAATTAGTGTCAACTAATATAATAATTAATAATAAATTGGCATCAACCACAACACTTATAGGTGTACTGAAAATATATGGGATTTGCCCTTTCTGAGTCTAGGTGTCAGTAGACAGAAAAAAAAACCGAAATACGAAGAAGCATTTATATTTTTGAAACAAATTTAAAGACAAGAAAAACAGAAAAGAGCAGAGTTCAGAAGGCTGTTAAAATTTTTCAAATACAAAATTAAAATTGTTCATTAATACATTTAGCAATCAATGTAATTATGAAGTACGAATGTTTTTGTCTTCAGAGGAAGTCACTGAGACCTACCGTTATACAGAAGCTTTGATTACAGTGCTGGTGAAAAAGCAGTTATACTTTGCATGAAAACAGTTTCAGAGCCCATTAAAATCATACGCAATTCCGGCAAAACTTTCTAGATGTAAACACGCGTTGTTTTCTAAAATTTATGTGACCATAAACTAAAATCGGACAAGGCAAATAACATAGATTTCAAAAAAATATAGAATTCTTGGTATCGAAACAATGAAGCCAATAATTAAACCGAAACCTCCAGAAAAATTTAACTTTCACTTACTATAAGGATAAGGCAATTATTTGCACTTATTGAGACTAAGCAACAGGTTGACAGAATTTTGAAGTAAGTAGCAAAAGTCAACTATAAACTGAGCTTTTCTTTTTAAAAACTATATTTAAATACATAAGAACCATTAGATGTAAGCGTTATACAATGTAAGCATTTAACTGAAAGCATTATACAGGTTAAAGTAAACTGTTTACTGAAGCCATTTCTATTTTTATTTTTTGATACTCAGTCTGCAGACTGCAAAAATGTCAACAAATATTGCAAAACACAAGAGTTCAAATTGAATTTAGGAAAGCATTCTGTTGATGTCATAGAAACCATATAATTCTCTCTGAAAACAATATTTGATCATAAGGCCTCATTTTGACAAATAGTGATTATTACTATTAGTGTCAACTGAAATAATGACAAACGATTGTTTACGCAATCAGAAAAAGTCACTGAGACCTGCCATTATACAAAAAATGTGATTAGACAAAACGCGTGTAAACAATCTGTTTATACTTTGCAAGAAAACGGTAAAATATTCTATATGTAGAACGCAATATTTTTCAAATGTGATGTGACCTGTTAGTAAAGTCAAAATTGGACAAGGCAACAAAGAATATAGAACTTGTTGTATTGAAACAATGAGGCTCATAAATAAACAAAAACCTCAAGAAAGATGTAAATTTCACTCACTAGAATGATGCTAAAATTTATGTTCACTGAGACTAAGCAACAGGTTGACAAAATTTCAAAGTCAGTAGCAAAAGTCAAAACTAAACTGAGGTTTCCTTTCAAAAATGTATTAACTTAAGCAAGAGCCATTAGATGCCAGCTGAAAGCGTTGTATAGGTTCAAGTATATCAATTATACGAATCAGGAAAAACAATTTTCAAACGAGATCCAAATTGAATTTAGGAAAGCATTCTGTTGATATCATAGAAACCAAATAATTCTCTCTGAAAACAATATTTGATCATAAGGCCTCATTCTGACAAACAACTTGGGTGAGCAGTAGTTGAGTTTTGAATGGAAATTTTATAATTGGCCGTAATAAACATAGAAGAGAAAACTAAAAAAATCGCCTAAAAATTTTCTAAAAAGACAATGCCTCAAATGAATCAAAAAATTCAATGAGTGTCGAAATCCACGAAGAGACCACAAATAGCCTTGATAATGCGACACGATTGGTAATAACAGCTAATAACTCCATTTTAACTAAAATTGATACTTTGGCAACAAAATGAATATATCAAAAAAGAAAGGCTTACTTTTCATAATGATTGCTTTCATAATGATAAGTTAGCAAAAAACCCAGAAACTTTGTATTTCAGAGCACTTTTTTAAAAAAAGAAAGTAGAATTAGCTTTCTTTTGAGTTAATTCAAATGTTTGTCAGCATTTTGAGGTCAGTACGTCTGGCAAATTCGAACAAAAAATGAACTGAAGAAACATTTGGTGCCATTTATGATGAAGAAAACGGCTTAATTCTGAAAAAGTCATTAATTTTTAAGCTGAAATCAGACGGGTTCGAATCCGGATCAACAATATGAAGACCCGACTCTTTAGGTAAAATAAACAGCGTTATTGTTAGCAAAATTAACAAAATCTAGCAAAATTAACAAAAGGTTGAGCAAAAATTTCGTAAAAGTGAGCAAAAGCAACGGGTATCATTCCAATGCTCACAAATCTTTATTTCCGTATTCTACACTGCGCGGGGTTTCTAATGATACCAATTACAACTCTCTACGATGAATATATCAATGGGCCGAAATTGACTGAACACAAAAACCCATTTGAGTATATAGTTCCTCCCCCACTAAAATGGTTCGGAACAATAAAAATGCAGACTTTGGTAGTCTGGACTCTCGTGTAATTTATGATGGGGCTATAATCAGAAGTTGGCCTTTGACCAGTCTCGCGAGAAATAATAAAACCTTGTTCCAGACTCTGGCCACCGATGGAGCCCGAGAGCTCTAGACCAAAAAATGAATATGCGATTTGTAATTGTTAATCCGCAATAAGGAATGCGAGGGCCTTTTATTCTTTTTTTTACAGTTTTCTTATGTCCGATATTTGCGCCTAGTTGACAGACACGTTGTTAACAGCTATCGTGTCAAACGGTATCACGTTCTAGTATATCTACTCTAGAAAAGTACTTGGCGTAATCGTATCTTTTAGAGTTGATTATTGGGATCCGGCCAAAACAATGTATTCATACGTAAAGAAAAGATTTTAATAGATCAACTGACCTCCTCTAAAAAATAACGAATTGTATTGGCTCATTAATTGACTTTCCATTCAGCAAAATCATCTTGTTCCATTTTCAATATTATCAATTAAACCTGCTTCTGGAAAAGAACTATTGATGAAGAGCAATACTTGTGATTCAATTCACCTTAAATTAACTCCCCTAAGAATTTGTCAACAAAGAGGTGTAAATAAATATCCCTAATCTGAGGTGAGGTCCTGAATGGGGCTTACATATCAATGGAGAAATTAACAAATAGCCATAACGGGTCTGTCCAATTTTCTCACGAACAATAAATTTATGGGCGGGTTATTTTTCCACACTTTTATTTGATTTCGAGATATTCATTTTCTCCATTCAGCACTTTTGATAAATAGGCGATTTCTTCTGAAAATTAATTAGATATTTTTGATGTTTAAATGGAAATTGATAAAAAAAATTTATCATTTTTTGTGAATCGATCTTAAACTGAAGTTGTTGATATAAAATGCTGTTTGTGCCCAGGTGAGCAAATCATTAGATTATGGGAATCTTTTCAAAATTTGTTTAAGGAATAAATTAATCAAGTTTCTTTAAACCGGTGAGCAGTTTTTGTCTTCTTTTACTTTTCGCTTTATTCCAGTAGGCAAGCTGGCTTCCCCCCTTTCAAGTAAAGAATATCGGGATGATTAATTATTAAACCAACGTAAGTAAAATATGACTAAAGTGAGCTAGATTATTGATGGACGTTTTAAATAGCTAGTTACTCTAGTGCTATCTATGTAGCGAAATGTAGCTTAAAAAACTGGCGAGCCTTTTCTTTCTCAAATATTTTCATCTTTCGCGTATTCTTGTCGTGGTTTTGATAAGCAAGATAAGAGAGTTTGTTTTGAAGGGATAATTCACGTGTGATGATTTTGGTTTAATACTTGAACTACGTTTTAGTTAATGCCGCAGTAAAACAGTAACATGTAAGGATACGAATAGGCGCACCTCTTGAGAAAAATAGGAACATCTTATTAATATTATTCGGCAGTGCTATCAGCTATAATAAAGTACATAGTAGATATTGCACACTAAGAGCTATCTATCTATCTCTCTTTATCAACTGAGCGAAAAAGAAAAGATAGATAGATAGATAGAAGATAGAGAAAAGCACTGATGATGATGATGATGATGGTGGTGGTGGTGGTTGTGGTGGTGGTGGTGGTAGTGAGGAAAAGTGAAACTGAATTAAGAGATGGAGTTTAAGTAGAAAATAAAATATGAGAGAGAATAGATTGAGAGAGAAGGAGTGGGGGGATGAAATGATAGAATGAAATTGTAAAAATTGTAGAAAAATGAAGAGAATTTAAATAAAAGTGGCTCCTATGAATATTTGATGGAAGGCACACGCACGCTACTCTTAGTTATAAGTTTCTAATACGAACATAAACGTAAAACACAGAACAGATGCTAGTTTAAAAACTGTTAATAATTCATGCTCGACTTTTTATTAAAAAATCACTATAAACTAATGTGTTACTTTCCCTCAGCGAAACATCTGCTGTTTTAAATAATAATAATATTAAAATTTTATCAAATTTTACTTAATTTTGCTGCTCAATCTTTCAACAATCGTGTTTGTGCGCTGTACAAGCAGAGACAACGAAAGATATCTCGCTAGAACCACCACCACCACCACAAACACTACCTTAGTTCCTGCCTCCCAACTAGCTCTTAAATCTGCCTACTTTCATTCTTTTTACTTTCTCTATCCCTCTTCGCGCTTACTAAATAGAAACACTACTCATCCCCACTATCTAGATATAGTCTCTTTCTTGTTTACTACCTGTGTACTAGTGCTGCTGTATCATGTAAACAATCAAACAACTGTGCCTGTTTTGTACAGTACCTTCTGTTCGAATATTACACAATTAGAAATAGATATTCTCTCAATAAGTGTATCATATCCCGCCACTTAAATCTTCCCCTTTTCCTTATACTTTCTCATAAATCTACAGATCGCAATAACAGCCCCCCTCCCCCCTTCCATCGCCACTCTCCTCCGCATCAACTTGTATTTGTCTGTTGAATATTACAACAAAAAATAGAAATCACTAAACGCGATAAACAACTGTAATAACGGTTTCAGATTGCGACTAGCTAAATAATAGCGAAAAATAAACTAAATAGAAATTTTTTGATCCATATAATCTGCGATAAATCACTTCAACTGATCCAGTAGTCAGCAAACGACAAAATTGACGAGTGAAATCTGACAAGCAGCTTGTGTCAGAAGATAACGGTAAGTTTCTCACAGAGACAAGAAAAGAATTCTGATCGACGCTTTTTAATTAACGTTGTTGACAGAGCGCCGCAGTGATCTAAATGCCAGAGTGATCAAAGTGTACTGATTAAAATCAACATCTGTTCAAACTGACATGTTCCTTTAAGGAGAAATTTGAAAACATCTAATGCGCTCTTATATCAACGTCATTGCACCAAAATACATTTTATAGGATTAAAGGTTGCTCTGGCGGGGTTCAAGCCCAATTTAAGTAATCATAACCTGCACTATTAGGTCTCTTTTTCTACTAAAATATTGCTAATTGCTTAATCATTAAAGATGGATGAATTTCAACAGATGAAGCATATTACAGGACAATGAAATTAGCAATTTTTGAAGGGGTAATGGCAATATTTACACTAATTGCAATAATTACACTTTGCAATAGTAAAAACTAAATGAAACACGTTCTTTATTTCAACTTGAAAATGTGCGTTTATTGGCCACACTGATCACCCGTTAATTTTATCGAAGTGTTATAACTTCTTAAAAATCATCATTAACTGGATCTTGATATCCTCCAATCTTTTTTCACCATTGCTGAAAAAGGTTTCATTCAAATTAGAACACGCAAATAAAAACTTAATTCAAATAGCTCTGAGTTCCTGAACTTTGTTCTCCTCGAAGCTCAAAAACGTACGACTATGTTTCTGAGCACTAATTTCGGCAAACATAAAAAAAAGAGTAATTTGCAGATACTCGTCATATTGGCTGCAAAAATTAGCAGAAAGTATTTTTAGATTTTCTGAATTCTTTGACTTAAATCTTGTTCCACCTTGACCAAAAATATTGTGTACTAAAATTTCAAATAGAACAGACACGACAATTTGGCATATTGGGCGTCAAAAGAGTTTATAATTGTTGTTTTTTCTTATGAAATTGTGACCATTCAATTTTTTCCAAAAAAATGAACACTTTTAAGTAGATCATGATGAAGAAAAATTGGTTGAAGTAAGGAAACAAAAATGACTTGAGATCAAAATTCAAGACTTAAGTCGTTGCATGTGCGAAAAAAAACACATAATTTTTTGTCTGCTCATGATAGATGTCGCCCATGATAAGATTTAGGGTTTTGTGTGTCCTTTTTTTGTTTACTGTATCTTAAATCTGACTTTTTAGTTTCATTCAAACGCATATTGAACTTAATTTGTTCCAAAAAAAGAAGTACCAGAAAATCAAACCTGTTCCTGCTCTCCAATATGTCAAACTGAATTCGTCAAAATCTTTTAGTTGATACCCCAAGTTTGACCAACTTAACTAATCATTATGAGTTGCCTTTTCACGGCACTAATAGAAATTAACGTCAACTATAGCCAATCAGGATTGACAGTAAAATGACGCTATTAAACAAAAGTAACAAGCTAGCAAGTCATTTTTAGCTGTAATTGGATTAAGTGCTTAGACCAAGTATCCATGCTGCGGTTGCAGCTGGAAGTATCATGGGGTTTTAGTTCTTTTGTTTGACAGTTTTACTTGAATTTTCTGAGAAAAAATTTAATAGACTTCTATATTTGTACGTTTTTTTTGTACATATCTTCCCTAACAGATTTGTGTTATGTCCAATTTCGGTTAACATTTTGCCGCACAACGTACACAAACCCAAATAACTTCACCTTTTTTTGGCGTTTTCTTATGGCTCATGTTTTAAGATTTGTAAGCGAGCCTGGACAACAGTGACAGCAAGTCGAAATTAGGTCAATTTTATGAAGGTATGGGAATATCCGTCACATTTGTCAACAATTTGTGTTTTTGAGCTATTGTCGAAAAAAAGTGCTAACAAAGTGCCAATTCAGCAGAAATAAAAGAAAGCATAATTGATTTTTAATAAGACAGAATCTCTTCATTTGACTATTTGGAAAATCGCTTGTTTAAGATATCAAATCGATGATTTGAACGTACTTGTAATAATTAACAGAAATTGGTTTTTAAAATATGTCTCAAATCATTATTACTAAAATTGAGAACTGTAACTGTAGGCTATATTACTGCAAAAAACGTTGAAAACAATGACATAAAATGTGGAGAATTGTGACAAGATTTTGACGACAATTGTGATAAGAGAAGACTAAATATACGTTTTGCGGCGTATTGGGGGGGGGGGGGGTTAGAAACGGATAATTTTCTTGTCTGTGCTGATATGTGGCATTCTTACTGTTGGATTTTTAGTTGTCATTTTTGGTTGTCATTTACACAGATTGAACGCACACACCGATCGCGATACGTTGTTACGTAAAAAGCCAGAGTTGGTCCCTGATTTCTCTGCAAATAGGAAAGAAGCGTACTTGGCCAAATTTTTGAAAAAGTACATAACTTTCCTTTAGCACGAGCTCCTTAAATACTCTAAAATTAACTCTCCAAAACCAGAGCAAAATTTTTAGATATAGAACATTGCCATTTTTGGTATTAATAAAAAAGGTTGCTAGAATCTCAGCATCTTGACGGTATGTATATTTTTCTAATTCTGAAAGTGTTAGTGTCCATTGATCGATTATTTTTCAAATTTTTAAATTAAGATTAATCGAGTTTATAGGCTCCGTCGCTATAGATGATTTTGAGAAGAGAACAAATGTTAAACTTAACTTTCCAAACCAATGGCTTCCAAAATTCAGCATGCTTGCGCTACTAATCGAATGTCCATTAATTAGGCGGAGCGATTTGAATTCTCGCTTGGACTAGAAAGTGACATTTTTTGCCTGAAAATGGGCTGTGAAGTGAAGCGTGTATATTAATATTGTGAGTGATTACTTAACCCGCGATGGCGCTGTTCTCTTTGTTTTCGATTCGTTTAGTTGATTTTTAAGAAATTAAATTGCAAGTTAAACACAAATTGTGCCCAATTGTCATAAATGCTCAACAGGACGTCAATTACGCAGGGGTGAACATCAATTGTGGTGTTGTGTTCACTTCGAAACAACTACCTGAAATTAACTAAGTAAAATTTGTTCATCTTCTTTTCCCCAACGTACATCATCGTCATACCCACGAGGAAAAATATGATTAATATTACTTCTTTTCCCTCTTTTGCGGGATTTTTGTGCTCGGTGAAGCGATCAGCGAAAACTTAAGTAAAAAAGAAAAGCCTCAGGAAAGAATTATAATTTTCTTAATTAACTTAAACTACGCAAACGGAGCATTAAAAATGAGCTTTCCATTTATTTAATGGCCCAAGTAATAACCCGGAGTAGTAGAGTAATGTTTTCTCTAAATTTTCTACCTGTTTCAGATGATGTTGTTCTTGTTGTTATATGTTCGGTGGGTTCTACTATACTATACTACTTATAATAGATTTTTTTGTTAAGTGGGCCCAAAAGAGTAGTAAATGCACTCTGAGAGGGTACCTATATCTAGCTATTTATTTATTTTTGCTTAATTCCTTTATTTTGCTTATTCTTTCTTCCACGACACAACGGGAATAAATTGCATTGGTCACAGCTAGCAATTCTCTCTCTTGTAATTCCCCCCTTATAAGTACTTTAAACAAAAATTAAAGAGTGAAACAACAACTGAATTACTTAACACTTTTGTTGCCCCTTTCCTTATTTTCTACCCTTTCCAGCCCCCCTCCCCCCTCACCCTCTACCCCAAGGGGAAAAAGAGCTTAGCATTGCGTAGAGGCTACTTGGCTCTTCAGTAGCCCCGGAGCAATCTTGAAAAGAATTAAGTGCTAGTTTAAGCAAAAAACTAAAATAAAAACAATTAACAACAACCTACTTACTACTTTAGAGAACAAGAAAGTGACAAAACAACGGCATAAACAAAAGATGCGTTAATTCAAATAAATACTCAGCCAAGCTTTTTATGACAAAAAGCTTAATTGATTCAACTTTGAAAAATTACCTGTTGGCAAAATTAACGAATCATCTTATAGACCTCTGCTTTCTCCTATACTTATTTTAGTAAAAGAGCAGTATTTTCAGTCTATGCTTCTCTGAGCTAAAAGGAAAAACTAAGTGGAAAACGAAAGAAATAATTCTGAATTTCATTTTCTTCTTTTTTAGTTAAATCGAGTTTTCCTTTTCTTAGTTATCTTATCACCCAACGGGTTTAAATGCCGCACAAGTAATAAGAAATCAATTAGCAATATTTTCACTTTTTGTTCAACTATTTTATCTCGACAGTGCTTCTCGTAACAAGATTAATTTTAATAATTTTTCATCACTTTCTTTCACACCTTTTCAATTGACAGACTTGAAGCGGAAACGCCACGTTTGAACAAACTCAGTTTTGTCTGTTTACGCTTATAAATTCGTCCGCTATTTATGATTAACCAACTGTCAAATAACTTTACCAGGTAAATAATTTGAATTAGTTAATCACTTTGCTTATTTAGTGCAGCTTAGCTTGTGCTGAATATTTTGCCCCGATGAAACAGAAAAAAAAACAACTATGTTCAGAATTTGAGGTTATTTACTATCTAAATTTTTTTCCAGATTCAGAGAAATTTGAAGAAGAAAGCTAGGGCTGCTAAAATTACAGAATAATTCTGGATTTTCAGCCCGTTTTGTCATTTATGTACTTTTTATTATAAAGATATGATAGGTAATTAGGGTTTCTAAGCAATTTTTTAACCGACCCCTCCCCCCCCCCCCCGCCCTGACCCCAAAATCATTTAACTTTCAGATTTAATTTTGTTTTTACTCCGTTTGATTCATAACTTTAAATTGCATAACTATTTTATGTCCAGCTGCAGTTTCAAAACTTTAAAGATGATTTTTTCAGTCTATTTAGTGATTCCGTCTGCAAGTAAAACTGCTCTTTGAGCTCAGAAGTCAACGAGCCAGACATAACCACGTGTACTGTACCAAAAATTAACATTTTACTTCCGTAGGCTGCAAGTTTGAGAAAAGTTGAGTACTTTTTGACTTCATAAATAGCCAGAAGTCACTCCAAATTGGTCAATCGGAAATGCAATATGCTGTATCAAATTTGATATGTTAAGAATAATTGAAACTTCTAAGAGCTAAAATTGATAACCAGACTACAAGTTTCCACTTATAATTCAATTTTGGGTAGAATTGCGGAACCCATGTACAACTGTGGTGATTGTTTTATCAGATCGGGGGTTTTTAACCAACCCGAGCAGAGAACCGGAAACAGTGTTTATAACCCGATTAACCCACTTAGGCCCACGATGTTTGCTTCACCCGCGGTGAGTGTGGCAACTTCGAACCCGACCAGTTTGATGCACCAACAACCCCCTAATTTGAGCAACAATGCGGGGGCAACGTTGGCGAACTGTGCCTCGCCGGATGCTAAGTATACGATTGAGCAAATCGAACTTTTACGCCGGCTCAAAAATTCGGGATTGTCCAAAATTCAAATCGTGCAGGGGTTGGAATCGTTGGAAAAGATCGATGTTAACGGATTCACGACCCCAACAGATCTTTCAGGAGCAAGCAAGGATCAGGAAATAAACGTGAATCCCAAAGCGAATATCCTTCCCAATGGAATCGGGCAACTGGGAACGCTAAATTCGGGAACTACCGGCGCTGACTATTTGCGAACTCTGGCGTTGCAACAGGCATTTTTCAATGCAATGACAAACGGGAACTTTGTCAACGGTGGATCACATTTGCAACAGACTAATATCGGGGCAACATTGGCGCAGAGAAACCTTGCCGCAGCTCTCATGTGTTCTCAGGGTATAAATTTACCCGGAATGGGTGGAATTCATAGTGCTGCCGCTACGACTAACGGGGCTCTTACGGGTACCACTGGGTTCCACCACGCGGCGTCCACAAATGCAGCGGAGAATTCAATTCTGAATCAAATGAGTCATATCAATTCGAATGGAGGAGGGGGAGGAGGTGCCAGCTCTCCTATAAACTTGAAGAGGGAAGCAAATGTAGGAGGGAATGGGTTGAACAATTCTTTGGGAGATCCAAGCACAATAAGTGACGATGATGAACACCTAGTCCAACTTCAGTCGTGAGTGGTCTTTTAAAGTGAAACCCCAGTGAACTGAAACTTGATACATCTTGATAAGAAACATACTAAATCTTGTTAAATCTTGCCAATATGTTTGCATGGTACTCACCATGAAAATATCAAGATTTGTACGAACTTGCAATTTTTTGTTGCATGGCTGTCAAGAAACAAGATCTTGGCAAGAAAACCAAGGAAGATTAACCATGACTTGGCAAGATATACCAAGTTGAAAAAAATGAAAAGCCTTTAAACGAAATTTAGCACGAATTCATATGATTAAGCAAGAATTATCAAGATTTATCAAATACGCAAAAGTATAATACATCAACAAATTCCATTTCAGCAAACGAAATTTGACATCAAAGTCTTACTTCATACTTTTCAAATAACAAAAAGCAAAAGCAATTCCAGTTTTAGAAAAGAAATTCAGCAATTAAAAGTGAAAAATTTTAAAATTTTATTTTTGTTTTCTTTTATGCAACTTAAACAGATCTGATGAGCTGAAATTTGGTTGAGTGGTTCTATTATAATCTAGTGGTAATTAATGTAAAAACTTAGTGCTCAGAGCAGAGTTTCTGTGTTAAAGATGTTAAAAAAATCCAAGCAGCTAACTATTTGTGAAGCAATGGATGTTGTAGGATGTCGGTAGTTGACACTAAAGAGGAGATAAAGCAGTTCATGCTCAGTCATGGCATCAAACAGCACCAGGTGGCAGAGAAGACTGGAGTCAGTCAGAGTTACATCTCACAGTTCCTACATCAGGTAATCACAACACTCAATCTCCCCATCAATGCATTGATCGTACTGCTTATTGTCCTATATAGCTTTTCAATGGTATATTCCTAGCAATATGATATAGTCCAGATGTACAATATAATAAAATCTAGAAGAAAAAATCGTATCTTTGGGCCAACTCACTCAATCGAACTTGAGCACCTATTGAAGAACATTATTTTACTAAAACTGGTTGCGAAAATAACTGTTTGATAATCAAAAAAAGTACGTGATGTGACTAAAAATCATCTTGATTAAAATTACGTGGATTTTTGTTATGGACGGAGTTATGTGCTGTTTCAGGGTGTTTGGATGAAGGACTCAACTAGGACCAACATTTACAAGTGGTACTTGGATGAGAAACGGAAGCGCGAAGGTGAGACCAACCCCCTTTTTGCAGTGACTCATCAATTTTGCTGCTACTTTCTTGTCCGTTTTTGAACACACTATTAACGTGCTAAAATCTAGGTGAATTTCAAACGCTTTTTTTCAATTGAGTTGATATCTTTAAACTAATGGAAGAGAGTCAGCCAAGTATTTCACACAAGTTTTATTAAAATTTGCTACTGGACAACTGTAAACACGATTATAACAGCTTCGAATCATAGGTTTATTCGTTCATTCATGTTAATTTACAGAGCTGTAGATTAAACCATAGTTTTAGAGGTCTATTGTCTGACACTAACAAGCTCTGCTTCCGTTGTTGTTAAACCGCCTCTCTAAACTTGATCTCAAACTAACAAAAAAAACCGATGATTCCATTTTTCAGCTAACGGTGATTTGGCATCACCTGTGAACAGTTCACGCGGAAACTCCCCAGTGAGTGAAAACATGAACAGCAGTGCAATGACCCCACCAGGTGCAATCAGCAGTAACCACACAACTCAAGGCCAATCACAACAACTGCCAATGAGCTCCAACAATAGCAACAACTCCGCCACTAGTCCACAGATGCAGCAAATAAACAATCAAAACAACAACAATAACAACAATGCAGCTAGTGGGATGAGCAGTAGCCCGATGGTCAGCAATGGAATAGCTGTAATCGCCCATCAAACCCCAGTTGTCCAACAGGTGAGAACAATCAATCAATCAAACGGGTTGTTACGAAAAATGTAACGAGTTTTATGACAGCTTAAACTTATCCGGGTCCAAATGCGATCTATAAAAACCGCTACAAGAAGCAAGATTTGTATTAAAAATATATTTCATCGGCCACACAAATCAACGCAAATCTTCCTGTTTTCCCATCTAAAAATCGACCTAAGTGGCACGACAAATCAACGCATAGCTCAAAAACTATCGTTTTAGAAACTAAAATTCATTCTGAATGTCAAATTGCTTTAATCACATCCACGAGAGACATCCAGTTAGTCGTCCTTAAGTCAACTTCGCTCAGCTGAGACGTGGTTCGTTTTAGTAAACACTCGGAAGCGTCGGTTCTGCTTTTCATTAGCTCTCAAAAATTAACCGATGATCATCATATCTTAAGCATACTTATTTTATCTCAACCTCGGCGTGCAACATTTTGCATTATCTTATAAAGTCTTGACTTCTCTGAAATTGTCAAAGCATACTTTAAGAGCTTTGCAAAAAAATTTGCTTTTATTGCAAAGGCCCAATCTTGCAAGATTTTGGAAAAAAGTAACAGGTTGTGATTTATACAATAATAGTTTTTCGCATGAGAACCCTTAACTTTGTTCAAAGGAAGGCAAACATAAACAGGGAGAATCAGTAACATGCTTTTTAAAACAATGATCTAACCTAACAAATGATTTAAATATCATATAATTGATTAAATAAAAACTTACCCTCGTCCTTTTAGTTAATCTCAGTTAGATTAACAGACACCAACGCGTACGTCACTGGCTTGTTGACCAGTAGCTGTAAGGCATTTTGACGGCCTGTTAAATTCCAAAATGATTGTAATGCTTTCCTATTAAAAAAATCGACAACAAAAAAAAGATGCAAAATATCTCCAATTGTTCTTCGGTACTAATTATGTCACAAAACCGCATCTCTGCACTAAAGAAAAAAACAAAAAGAAAAAACAGCACAAAGTTACATTCACAACGAAACATCGAATTAATAAAAAAAATGAAATAAAAATTAAAAACCGTTGAAAAACAAAGAAGCCGCATTTTCTAAAACAAATGTAGTTTCAAATTCTGTAAAAAATATGCAATTTTCCATTAAGTATTTGCTTATCCTGAACTGGCAACTTAGATGTTTTTGGCATAAAAACTGTCTATCAAGTTAAGTGTCAGAGTAGAAACAGTTTTAGAACGAAATAGATGAAATTGACATCAAAGCTGTTTCTACTAAACTAATTATCATCCTACAAAAAATTTCCTTGGAAAAATAAGAGACAAGGCAAATGGCAGACACCAACAACAAATAACAAAAAACTAAAAATCAGCAAGAAATAATAAAGATTTGATTTATTGTTAGTGCTTTTTACTTGGGAGTCAAAATTGTTAAGATCAAATCTACGCAAGAACACAACCACGGACTCAAGAGATGTTTATATTAGAACTTAAAAAGAAAGGCCAGGAAAATGTTTAAAACAGGAAAAAAATTGTAAAAATTACTAAAGTTGGTAAAATTCATAAGATTTATCTCATTAAATTTTATGATACGTATTCATTGACAGTTTTTCAAGCTCCTATTTTTTTTCGCCCTTTAGGAAAACTGGAAAATTTCCAAATTCAGATTTATTTTGTGTTAAGTTGGCATTACCAATAGATATGTTAAAAAGGGACATGGAGAAAAAATCTTGCTTGCATAAGACTTCTATGAACTGTGACCCATCTCATTTTGCGACTCAATTTACAGAAAACACAAAAAAACATCACAACTTTTGGCTCTGAAATTTTGAAAATAGACCTTCCCAGCAAATTCAAGACAGTATGGACATAAAAACTACTACGACTAATTTAAGGACTCTAATGTAACTTAGTACCCATTGGGTCTTAGTTTTTTTAATCACGCTTTGATAGCTCTTAGAAACTTCAAAAGCTTTTAGAATGAAAAAAGATGTGCGCAATAATAACCAACAGAGAAGATGACAACTTTTATTATGACTTACAAAATGGTTCATAAAATCTCTCACAAAGAGTTGAAATGCCAACAAGGATGCTCGTTAATGTGCGTTCGCACATGAAGTTCTGACCAGAGCTCATCTACACTTTTGAGTTAATAGTCAACCAAATGAAGAGATAATAAAAATAGATGTTTGAGTTTAAAAAAAGTTTTAAAGCATACCTAGATATTGAATTACACAATACCATGCCTCATTACAGCGCTGATGAGATCTTTCATTGAAAAAACTACGAGAAAAAAACAACAAAAGAAGCAAAAACCAAAATTTCACGGCAAAAAATAAGTATCTAAATTTGAACGCACCTAGTAACAACGCCATAATGCAATCGTTTAAAACCTTGACTGCACAAATTTACATTGTCCATACTATACAGCAGATGACAATTTTCTTTAATGAGACTACGTAGCAAAAGTCGACAAAAGGAAATAATAAGACAAAATTGAAAAATAAATCAACTTTTTTTTAAACCAAAAAATTTCCAAAGTCTTAAAAATCATTAGCTTTTAACAAAATAATTCTCAATCAAATTAAAAAACATTCATTGTGGAACCAATATGACCTGTCGTTGGTGAGTTTTAGCAATAGGAACGGACTACAGAAGCAGAAAACTCAAAAACTTAAACAATTTGCGAAAACAAAAACTTTGAAGCCATTAAAGTCATTGGCTATTATCTGAATACTATGTATTCTTAGTTCCATTTTTTTCATACTAATGCAACTAAAGTTATATTTAAAGAATAAATAAGTGCTTTTGGGCCATATTTGAAAATCATTGGGATCTGTTACTACGCGAATGTGCTAAAAGAAGAGAAAAAGAAACAGAAGTACATCACTAAAACCTTTATTTAAACGCATATTGTCCACAAACAAAACATCAGTTACGACAAGATATCACAAGACAATCAAAATTTTTGAATAAAAGAAATTGAATCAGACCTTTCAATGATGAGAATATTCTACAAGTTGACGACAAAAAAACAACAAAAACTGAAGAGTTTAAAAAGTCATTAAAAATGTATAATATCATAAACTTTGAGACTATTCGCTGTAAAATGACTGCCTCGGCTAACAACAATTCTCGAATACTCAATTACAAGCTTTTGAGACCGGTCAGCATTTAACGCCCACCTAAAGATTAAAAAAATAGGCAAAAACCGCTAATTTAAAAAAAATTATGGAAACTCGTGCATCGAAGTTAAAGAAACAATAGTTAGAAGATAAAGCCTTAAATTAGATTATTTTTGTTGAAGTAGGAAAGAAGGAGTTTTCGCAGTTACTGTGACGTTCGTGCAGTTCACGAAGATAAGTTTACGATTGGTTAATGTTAAAAAAATTTTTCGAAAAATATTTTTGAAGTCTTAACAGCTTTTAAACTCAATAACTTTCAACAGAAGTCAACAAGAACACTGAATCATGACTTGATAGGAGGACAAAGATGTTTATCAAGCTTGGGTAATCAATAAGATATCACAATAAGTCTTTTGACTACGAGAACAAAAACAAATACAGAAACCAAAATTCATTAGAAAAGTGCAAGAAGAAAGTGTCGCAGACATTTAAACCATATCCTTTTATCTGAAAATTTTATCTATGGTCCTTTTAACGTCTTTTCAAAAACAAGGAGAGCTATAAGTATTAAGATAATATGATAAGATTTCAACAGGAACCAAAAATACAAAATTATCCAAAAATTGGAAATTTGTTTTTGAAATCTCTTGGCATCGAAGCCAAAAAACCAGGAATTAGAAAGAAAATGGTAACCAAAACAACTTCGATGTCGGTAGCAACAAAAGAAGGGGTTCTGGTCATTACTGAGAAATTCTTAAAAATCACGAAATTAAGTTTACAATTTGTTAATGTTCAAAAACTTTTTATGAGAAGTTATTTTTTAAGTCTTAACAGACAATAAGTTCAACAGCTTTCAAAAGAAGTCAATAAATACGCTTAATCATGAATTGATGGAAGGACAAAGATGTTTGTCAAGCTTGGATAATCAATAAGATATCACATTAAGTCTTTTGACTACGAGAACAAAAACAAATACAGAAACCAATGATTCATTAGAAAAGTGCGAGAAGAAACTGTAGCAGACATTTAAACCATATCCTTTTATCTGAAAGTTTTATCTATGCTCTATTTAACGTCTTCTCAAAACCAATGGGAGCTCGCAAAATTTGGATAATATGATGAGATATCAACAGGAACCAAAAATACAAAAATATCCAAAAATTTTAAAATTTTTTTCGAAATCTTGTGGCAACGAAGTCATAAAACCAATAATTAGAAGATAAAACCACTAAACAGATTAGTTTTGGTTGCAGTAGATTTATAATAACTAATAGAATTATAATTCGACGTGAAGAAGGTGACGTTTGTCATTCATAGGTAATCAATAAGACATCACAATAAGTCTTATGACTCTGAAAACAACATCAAATACAGGCAAAAACCAAAAATTCAGTAGAAAAGTGCGTGAAGAAAGTGTCGAAACAATTTTAACCATAAGCTTTTCTCTGAAAACTTTATCGGTGATCCACCAACTTATTTTTTAAGCCAATGGGTGCTATCAATATTTGGATAATGTAATATAAGCTCAAAAGTAACCAATAATACGAATATAACCACAAAAATTTTTAAAAAAATTGAGATCTTATGTCATTGAAGTCATAGATCCAATATTTAGTAGATGAAACCGCTAACCAGATAAAACTGGTTAGAGTAGGAAGGAAGGGGATCCTGTCTGTACTGAGGCTGACTTGCAGTTTAGAAAATTAAGTTTATGATCTGTCAATGTTTAAAAAAAAATTCCGGAATATTATATATAAAGTCTTAACAACCAATAGCTGTCCAATCAAGTAACTCAATAGCTTCACTAACGCTCATTGCGAAACCCATTGCACTTTTAGTCAACAATGTTTTGCTATAGAGCTCCAAAAAATCAGTAAAACCTCAAAAAGAAAATCAATTCGTTAAAATTAGAAAAGGTCATAGTCGAAGCCATCAAAAAATGTGCGAATCATTGAAAACGTGTTTTTTGTTCATTAGGCGTCATTTCACTGTAAATCAGGGTTATCAAACATCGATATGAAAAGTGACCAGTCTCTAGGTGACCTAAAAATATGAAGTTTTCTAAAAAAAAACAGCTCTCAAATAGAATTCGATTTTTTTAAAATCAAAAATTTCCCTATGAGACAAGAACTAGTTTTATCACCTTTTGTGTTTTAGGAATACGAAATTGATTCCTTTTATGGCGTAAAATGTAATTTTGAATAAAAAATTTTTAAAGAAAAGATCATAATTTGAGGAAAAATTACACTAAAAGTGAAGGAAATCTTACCAAATATCACGTGTTCACACAAAACTTCAATCCTCGATAACTCCTCGAAAAATAATAAATTCAAAAAAATCGTTTTAATTTCAAATTCTAGGCTGGACGAGCTTTTTAATGATACCACTCACATTTCTCTACGATGGAAATATCGATCGGCCAAAATTGACTGACCAAAAAAAAACCATTTGAGTATATAGATCCTTCCCCCACAATTGGGGTCGGAACAATAATGTGAAAAGTAATCTAATTGAGTTAAAAGAGATGTGAAAAAGTTATAAAACAGCCCTTCAACGATACCACTTTTGTATCTCTCCGCAGAAGATATCGGTCGGACAAAATTGGCATAACAAAAAATAGGGCTGGTATAAAAATTCTCAACCTATTTCATTAGGGTTCGGAGCAATTATATCAGCTCCTCAGCAAGACAAAAAAACATAATTCAAAAATTATAAGACCATTCAGTCTGGTTAGATGAATACATGTTACAGGTTGTGAAGAAAAGAGATAGGTTTGTGTGGAAGGAGAGCTGTGTGAGTCTACTGGAGAAATTCTACTGTGTCAATCCCTATCCAGATGACACTAAGAGAGAGGAAATTGCAGCTGCATGCAATCAGCTCATCGACTCAACAGGTCACATAACCACATATTCATCATGAATGCTTTCATTTTGAGAAATGTGGGCAACATACGAGCAGAAGAAACATAGATAAATATAGATACCGCTTCATATTTAAATTGAAAAACATGTAAAACAAAAGAAGAAGCTTGAGAAGAATTGAATAAGTAAATCCGCTTTCAGCTTTCAGTACGTTTTTTTATCAGGACATAAAAATAATAATATCCAAAAAAGTCTCATTTTTAATAATTCACTGCTACTACAATGTGATATTCTCGTGTAAATGAATAACTATTCTAGGCCAGGGTCATGATGAGAAGATGGTGACAGCAGTGAAGGTGTACAACTGGTTTGCAAATAGGAGAAAAGAGATCAAACGCAAAAACCACTTCGGTAAATATCTCTAGTCGTCTACAATTAACGGCAACCCACGATTCCTGAACACCAATTGCATTCAAAGCAAAATTCATTTTAAAACAAGTTAAAAAAACTCCCTAAACTTAATTCTTGATCTTAGTTTAAAAATATCACATTTGCTGACAATATTATATTGAACAGATGTGTACAGATAGCTATATAAAGACAGTTTTGACACGATATTTTTTAAATTTGAAAATTAATTAAATTCGGGAGCTCAAATGAAAATGTTTCCTATTCGTCTGAATTTTCTACATTATCACCGTCAACTAAACTGAACTTAAATAATAGTCGCTTATTCTATTCCAGCTGAGCAACAAGCGGCCAATAATCTGCTGGGTGGTCACGTAGGGGTTCTGCCTTTTCTGTTGGACAGCAAAGTGGCCATCAACACCATGAACAACAATCAGAGCAACAACAGCTCCAAACCACACCTGCCACAACAAACTACTTCGCCCTCTTCAAATGCTGGGTCTGCCTCTGGGTTTGGCTACCTGGATGAACTGATGGAACACAACAGAGCTGCCAATTTACAGAACCAACCAATTGTCAAAGAAGAACTCAAAGAGGACTACAGTTAGTATATTTGATATTCTCTTATTTGCTTGTCAGTATTTTAGAGAAAAGCAGAGCCAGTATACTGCACGTGAGCTGGTTTTAAAGGCAAAGTAGTCCCAGACGCATAAGTCAACACCATGCAGAACTGAGCAGATCTTATTGCAAGTTTCTTATCATTACTGATTCAGAGCAGGTTTCATGTCACTCGTCATTCAATCGATATCTTGACCAAAACTTGGCAAAGTCTAAAAAACATAAAAAGATTGGGAAATATCGCTAAAAGTAACACTATTCATAATGGCTTGGACTCCCTAATAAAACAGATATTCTGAATCGAGTTTAAACGAAGTAAACAAAACCGGCTAGATAATACGAAATCGATACGACAATCAGTCTAGCTAATCTATTAATCTTCTCATAGGCCATCTGATATCTTTAAGGAACGCTTCCTATTAAACATTTTATTTTAGCTACTCACGAAAGTGCTCTCAAGCTGTGTCAAATGATGACCCAAAACGACTGTGACCAGCCCCATGCCAAAAAGCCCAAAATATCCTTGGCCGATCAACTGGCCGAAGTAAACAATGCCATATCGGAACTGGTGCCTGGAAACGAAGAAAACTCAATTCTCGACGAAAAAGACGAATTGCGTAACGATAGCGCAATGAACGAGAACAATTCTACAGAAGACGAATTGGAATCGAAACAGCCGACATTTGACGTTTTGAACTTGACATCTGATCGATCTCAAAACGATTGATGAACAATACTATCAAAGCAATCATTAAACATTCCGCAATACATTACACTTATATCTACTTATTTTAATCTTTATTTATGTTGAAACTAGCTTCATAGAAATTAGTTTCACTTTTGTTCTTAGTAAAGCAGGCTACTTAAAGTAGTTTAATTTTTTGTTTGTTTCCTAATGTTTGTTTCATTTCATGCCAATAAATTTCACGCAAATCCAAACCGCAATTCAAGCACCGAATCATCACCAAGACGCTTTCACAACTGCCACAAAAGCTGCTACATTGAATAAACTATGATTTATAAATTAATGTTTAGAAATTTAAAATATTTTTGTTTGATTTGGAATCATTTGCCATTAATTGAAGTTGCACAATTTTGTATTCTTCGTTTTTACCATTCTCTACTCTATCATTCAAGAGATATAAGTTCCCAAAAGATGCTGACTAAATCCCGAAAAAAACTGTCACCGAACAAGGTCTTACCCCGTACATAACGTCCAATGATCATCTGACCTGATTCAAAGATCTCCCAAAAGCCAGACCTTTGCCAAGGGATAGACCAAGAGTTGAGTAGAGGAAAAAAGATTTGTGATCTCTCTGGAAAGAGAGGAAGTCAACACTTGAGTTTTGATTTGAAGAGAGCAGATCCTAAGTCTTCGGTTTCTGTCTTTAACCGGTGTCAAAGTAATGTCTTTTATCGTAAATATATGATTACCAAACCTTTTTCAATCTCTCTGGGCTCAGATGAAAAGCCACTGGAACTTGACACTTAAGATATGGCCAGTTGTTATTAGAGATAAACCAATATTCAGATAACACTGTCCACAAAATATTAAACCATTTTAAAATCTCAGAGGGTTAAAACATTAATTTAGTGTCACATTATAACCCCAATCTACCGCTACAATTATAAGATTGTTTGCTAGATTTTGACTAATAACAATTTTTTTTCGCTACCAATTTAGTGGGGGAGGAACGGAACTATATGCTCAACTTTTTTTTGTTCAGTCATTTTTGGCAAGCCGAAAAGTTTATCTTAGAGATTTTTGAGTGGTATCGCCAGAAAATCCACCAAGAGTAGAATATCAAAGTAAAAGGATTTGTAGATTTTCGTTTTTTGGGAAGAGTTATCGTGCGATAAATTTTTGTGAAAGTTTGCCTGAGATCCGCTGTTTTTGTCCACATTCTTCTTAATTTTTACTCAAGTTCTTATCAATATTGCTAAAATATGTTAAAAATGTCAATGAAGATGTTATTGGTTTCTCATCTGACGAAAGAGGAATATTGCTGAGCTGTTTAATTCATCTTGTAAACACGAAACGTCCTTCTGAGAAATTAACTTTTTTCAATGAAAGGACACCAAATGAGCGCATATAACCCAATTCGTCAAAATCTTCCGGAAGTATAGACCTGAGAACTGCTGACAACCTGTTTGCAACAATGAGAATTTTTTTACTTCCCGGACCTCAAAAAAGTTCGGGATAGGAAACTTTGTCACAATGTTACTAATTTATATTGATAATTATCCAAAAAGATGTGTTCATTTATAATATACTAATTTTTCTTTTGCCAAATTATTCAATACGCCATATTTTAGAAAATTTCTTTTATTTTGTTAGGAGGGCAGTGACAGTGTGATACCCAAGGATATCATCCTTCGTTATTTATTTGGTACAGTTTATATTTTAAACGATGCCTTAAATTAGCTCATTTTATTTGCCCTTCATAAATTGTTCATACTTGTTCTTTTAGTATCGTGTGATCTGTTTGCCATTTCCTTCTTGAATTCCCGCTTCGTGATCAGACATGTCTGATTACGCATTCACGATTTGCTTTTATGCTCTTAACTTTGCTATTCAAAATCAGTTAAACAATTCTCTTTGTAATTCTCGCTCTGCGAGTAAGCGTTGAATACACAAGTCAGGATCTGGCTCCGCAAATCACAGTTTAAGTAAAACTAAGCACACCCGCACCGCGAGTAGCTAATCTATATAAGTAGAGTACGACATGGCGTAGTCAGCAACTAAACGTACACCTCTCAGATATGACCCTTTCTGGGATAAACCTACACCCGACCCTCCTCTTCGCTGGGAGAAATGGAGAGTGCAATATAATTTGGCACTGTTGGCAAAAGAGAATATTATTGTTGATAAACTACTTGGACACAAACCCGAGATTGTGGAACTTCCCCTCAAACCAACATATGAAGAAACTATAGTTGGTGCTTCCGCACAATCGGAGAGTGAGAGGAACGTTCGCAACGCGCAAGAGATGAATTGGCAAAACAAATGACAACGGCTAATTGAAGTTGCCATTAAGTGTGGTGACAAACCGTGGCCACTGGAGGAGCGCGAAACCGTGTCTCTACTCTACCTAAGCATTGGGGTAGAAGGACGTCGCATCTTTAACTGCAAGAAACCGCATATCATGATCGATACTCTCTCTACTGTAGACTTCTGGAAGATCGTGGAAGAGGCATTCATCCGTCCTCGCAACATAACTTTCGACCGTCATGTTTTCTTGATTACAAAACAGCTTGGGGTAGAAACAGTAGAACACTTCTATGGAAAATTAAGGGAATTGGTAGAGAACTGCGACTTTGAAAATAAGGAAGAGACCCTGATACGTGACGTCTTCATCACTAATCTAATGGATCCTGAAATTCGAAAGGAACACCTTAAACAAACCGTTGAACCATGTCTGGCATTAGAGCTAGCAATTAACATGGAACTTGGGATGCGAAACCAACATCAAATTCAACAGCATAACAAGATTGTCATCCCGGCCAACGTCAACGCAATTCAATTTGCTAATAATTTTCGAACCACGAATTGGCAAAATTTGAACAATGTTCCAAGACAAAACAACCGTTCCACACTCTACTGTTCAAACAGTGGAGGAATTTAGCTTCCAAATCATCGTGATAAATGTATCGCAAAAGGTGATGCCTGCATTAATTGGGGACTTCTAAATCATTTTGCGAAAGTTTGCCGAAAATAAAAGAATGTGAAACCACAGAATTCTAAGAAAAAGATGGTAAGCGTCGTAGAAGAAGAACCGCATCCTGAGGATTCAGTCAATTTCCTGCAACCAGCTAAACTCTACGAATCGGACTACAGTAGCGGAGAGGATAATACGGTTGCGGTGATCGAGAATGCAGTAGAGAAAGTAGAACCCCTCAACATGCCTATCAAGATCGGCAATATTAACACTACACTACTCGTGGACTCCGGTAGCGCATGCAGTATTCTCAACCGTTCACTCGCATTGCAAGTGGTACAAAGCAATCCTCGCGCTTTCCGGATCAGCGAAAAGGTGTCTCCACAACTTCGGAATTTCTCGAATGAACCAATCCAGGTCGAAGGAAAGATACAATCCCCAATAACGAGCAAAGGTTGGGCTTGTGATTCAGCAACATTCACTGTGTAACTGACGGACTAAAGTCCCTAATTGGCCGTGACTTGTTTGATCAACTTGGACTAGCAGTGACTCAATCTACATCTCAAAAAGGTAATCGTGTCAACAACATTTCCTCTCCAGAATTCAAAGAAGAGATCACAAAAACCTTGCCTGAACTGATATCGCGTATCGGAAGATCAAAAAATCATGTGTGGCAAAGCCTAAGATTCACAAAAATTTCCAACCTAGACACCAAAAAGGTAGACGTATTCCAATTAATTTGCAAGAAAAAGTCAATAAGGAAACCAAAAAATTGTTAGACGAAAAAGATATCATAAAACTTTCAAGTTGTCCTGATAAATACTTCATATCACCCATAGTGGTCACCGTAAGGAAAGATCGAACGATAAAGCTTGCACTGGGTTCAAAAGTATTAAATAAAACCATTCACAAGAATAAATATCAGATGCCAAAAATTGATACGCTGATCGAGTCCATTTCTCAACAAATTTGTGCTCCTGCGTCGCAAAACACAACATACTTTTTCCACAATAGATTTGAAATACAAATACAGTCAATTAAATTTGGATACTAACACGGCAAATCATTGTATCTTTAACATTATTAGTGGTGATATGACTGGAACTTACAGATCCCAAACAGGATTTTACGCGCTAACAAATATGCCAGCTGAATTTCAAAAAGCTATGGACTACACTCTAATTGGTCTAATGTATACATACTGTTCTTTAGACGACATTTTGATCGTTAGCAAAGGGTCTCTGGAAGAACATAAAAGTTATGTCATGAACTTTCTTGAACGATTAGATGATAAAAATCTTAGGATAAATCTTCCTAAAAGTCCTTTTGGAAAGTTGGAAATTGATTGGCTAGGGTACCATATTTCACAATTGGGTATCTTTTGGGGTCCGTTCCTTACATCGGGAAATTCATTCCAAATCTTGCTCAAATTAGTCATCCCCTCTGCCCATTGCTCAAAAGGACATCAAAATTTATCTGGACAGAGGAACATGAGATCTGTTTTAATGAAATAAAATTTCGCATCGCGAACGCAATCGCAAACAGTCACTATAACCCGCAACTTGAAACACGCGTAAAGTGCAATGCGTCTCGTTCCAATCTCGGAGCAGCACTTGAACAACTGACCGTTGATGGGTGGAAACCAATCGCATTTACGTCTCGGTTTTTGAATTCTTGCGAAGAACGTTATAGCGTAAACCAACTTGAACTTCTGGGCGTAGTTTGGTCAATTGAATAATTTAAAAATTATTTATACGGAAAAAATTCTACAGTCATTACGGATCATCGAGCGCTTCAATCTATCATGGAAGAAAATAGATCGCATGAATCATACAACAGTAGATTAACTCGCTGGATCAATCGTTTACTCCCATTTCTATGTGATATCGAACATCTTCCCGGGGCGAAAATCGGCTTAGTTGACTACACTTCTAGACACCCGTCTAAAAAAAAGCTAAAAAAGTCTCCGCGTATGATGAGGAATTCATTGTAGCAGAATTAAAATTAATTTCTGCATCTAATAATTCATTGGAATTATATAACATAAAATCTGCACCTCATTTACACCAATTATTAATAGCACACGATCCCGCATTACAAATCACACCTGAAATTGAGGCACAAGCTCCCGCATTACAAATCACACCTAAAATTGAGGCCAACAATAGGGCGATAAACTTAATTAGCATATAAGCAGCACGAGTATACAAACATGTTTATTATAATTCGCCTGCTCCTCCAAAGTTAGCCTCAAATACTAATTGTAATTTCAACAATTTCAAATATGTAGATCTTGCGTCACAAAATTCACTTAGCACTGCTCTCGCTAACCGAAAAACCAATACGCGTAAACAATTACTCCAAATTCGGAGTGAATTAGCTCTCGCTCCGCGCGAGCCTCAAATTATTCAATCTAAAATCCCGCCAATTAGAAGACATTCCTCAAATATCTTTAAAAGTCACCACCCACAAATAAATTCAGTGCTTTTTGCCTCTAACCATCCTACAATTCAGTCGTGCAATTTCAATTCAAAAAATTCATTTTCATTTAACTCATCGGCAGAAATAAACTATATAAACAAAACTAGTAACAATATGCCTTCTATAAAGCGCATCACTCGCGTTCGTTTTAACGACCCATCTCGCACGGCGAATCAACAATCATCTAGTCAAAACGCAACTCGCCCCGCAAGTCAGCGTTCCAATTCGCTAGGCAATTCCCTCACCGCAAGTCAGCGACAAAATTCAGCAAAGGACACCCGCGCAGCAAGTCCCCTACCAATAACAACGCCAACATCTCCGGCTCACTCATCTAAGGCAAGTAGCCATCTCACACCCAGCCCACATGTACCAACATTTGACTATATTGTGTCAAAGATTTTCAAAAAATCCTAATTGCGTCGTTGACCAGCAAGATCGCAGTGTTAAAAGAGGTCCGGGACTGCATTTTAAGACATAATGAAAGTCGTCTCAAAGCCCTGAACCCATACATACACTCATATTGGAGAGATCTCGATGTATGTTCCGGGTGCTTATGTATTGATGAAAAAGTCGCCATACCGAACGTCCTGCGAGAGGCGATGATTGACGACATACACTCCAGGCATCCCGGCACATGGGATATGATATGCATGGCCACGCATTGCTGGTGGCCATACATGCATCGCGAGCTGATCGTTAAAGCTACAGAATGCAAGCCCTGTACAGTAAAGTCATTGGTAAGAATCCTAAATCTGTTATCCCCACTAAGCAATTTAATCCTCATATTCCGTGCCTCATATTCCACAATCGATTCGACTGGATCAAGCAAAATGTTTGGTTGGCAATCAAGTAAAGACATTTTGTAACAAAAATAATATCAATATAATTGAAGCTCCAGTGAACGATCATTGTGCTATTGGACTGGTAGAAAGACCTATTCAAACGATTAAAAATAGACTTGCATGCATCAAAGAGGAAAAATCGTCTGCTAATGCTTTTCATTTAAAGCATGCATTAAAGATAATAAAACATCAAATGCGAATATGTAAACAAAGAACAACAAAGATCTCGCTTTTCGAGGCAGATTTTGGAAGAAAACCTAATACCCCGCTGAGCGTGATATCTACCACACCTAAACTGTCCAATCTCACGTATGAAAACATTGTAAACTACTATTTAGATGAAGACACAGTGATGCCGGAAGAATTACTTCCAGATGACAAGTGGGTGAATGGGTACCGCAGTGATATTGTTGTCGAGATCGGGATGTCATGAGCGACGCAAGAGGCGAAAACCAGAGAACGGGCAAGCACGGATGGCGAATCACGCTTCCGGCGACCAAAAGCCATTCGCCCAATCCCTCTCAAGGGGCGAGCGGTGGAATTAAACTTAGCGCGAAAAATCCATGGAAAACGACGCTCGAAGAAAAACTTAGAGGGATTGTATGAGGTACTGGCGCCTGGCTCACATGTCCTGAAAGTTCGCCCGACGACTTCCACAATCACAGAACACGGAAAACCTGTCGTGACAGTCAGGAACAGCGATATTGCAAAATTCGGGACGCAACTGGAGCGGCAAACTCCGTTAAAGGCGTACGCGGACCACAGGGGACCAAGATCAGGATAAAAACTGGTAGAGGAGCTAATTCAATGTCACGTTAAAGAGTTCACGAGGAAACAGAAGGAGGACAAGAAAATGAAGCATCACAAGCGTGATCCGGTCAGCGGGGGTTCTTCCTTAAAATCGAAAATTTCACGCGCGATGCGAGGACTAATCTCTAACTAAAATCCCAAACTTTCTTGCTATTGGAAACCAGCAGCAAGAAGCAGCACTGTTCCGCATAGCGAACAACCCACAACTTCGTCCGCAACTACAACTACCGCAGCGAATCAACCGCAAAGATCATCAGATCGAAATTTTCGAAGCTCATCTTGTTACGGTTTTGATGTCCCATCTCCTGACTCGATGATCGCAGCACCGCCTAAACGACCACAACGAGCGGGGATTGTTGAGAATTACCAGCTCCACCCGAGTCCATTGTTGAAACGGTTCAAAACATTGCGGATCAACAGCCTGCCGAGTTCAATATCTCCCCAAGGATAAGAGACGTTTCGGCACCCGCCCCGTGAGATCCTTCTCTTCTAGACATCGATACTCCAACGCTAGTTCAGTCAATGACTGTGTTTGAAACCGAAGGACAAAATTTAGATGAATGGAAAAGATAGAAACTGAGCTCCTATACGAACTGTTAATTAAGAAACTTTATAATTTAATGGTATTTAATTTTAGCTATGATAACCATTACATATATTGATATTATTTATTTAACCGGGGACCAATTACTAATTTGTAAATATTGTTATTAATTTATACATTCAAAAATTGTTATTGTAACAATTGTCTTTGTCGATGTCAGGTCAGGGGTATGTGATACCCAAGGATATCATCCTTCATTATTTATTTGGTGCAGTTTATATTTTATACGATGACTTAAATTAGTTCATTTTATTTACCCTTCATAAATTGTTCATACTTGATCATTTAGTCTCTTGTGATCTGTTTGTCATTTCCTTCTTGGTTTCCCGCTTCGTGATCAGACATGTCTGGTCACGCGTTCACGATTTGCTTTTATGCAATTCATTCATTCTTTTAACTTTGCAATTCAAATTCAGTTAAACAATTCTCTTTGTAATTCCCGCTCCGCGAGTAAGCGTTGAATACTCAAGTCAGGATCTCGCTCCGCGAATCACAGATTAAGTAAAACTAAGCGCACCCGCACCGCGAGTCGCTACTCTATATAAGTAGAGTACGACAGACAGTAAGAGCAGTATTGATCTGTCCGTGTGTTCTTCATAATTTCAATTGAAATAGTTTGAAGAGCTGTCTTTTTATACATCCTTTTGGTGTTTTTTGTTCCTTTTTGCTTTCAATTATAGAAAAGTCAGTAGATAGTCAGTTATTGTCAGTTTTAAAAGTTAGTAAAAGATCCCATTTACGATTTACCTATTTTACCATAAATTGAAGCCCACTTAACCAACATTAACTTTTTATTGGTGCGACAAAAGGTTTTTTTTTCTAAAAATTTTAACTATCTTCTTTAAATTGGACTGCTTTTGTTGCCTTTTTTTATTGTTGACTTAATTTCATCAACCAAATGTTGAATTGGCTATCCGAAGTGGATTCATTATAAATTTGGGATGCTTTCATATGATAACTATTGGCTCATTTCGTTTCGAAATATCTGTTTGTAAAAATCTATGTGGACTTTAACTTTACGAAATTTTCAAACTTAATTTTGTATTATTGAAGCATTTTCTCATATATATAAAAACGCTTTCTTTTTAGATGAGAAATGAAATAATCGGCTGATTTTATATAAATGTTTTTGTCTTAAAATGTTTTCATGACAAGATACTAAAAGTTCACATAAAAACTTCGTGATTTCTGAAAACACTTTCATTGTGTTTATAGTAGTTTGAACTGTTATAACGAATGACAAGTTTCAATGGCTTATTCAGGGCCTATATGTAGAATTGTTCCCTTCCTTCTTTTGACAGCAAAAAAATTAATGAACATTAAGATTTTCTATTCTCAAATAAAAACATTTTTTAATTGTTTTATTTTTGTTTTTTTCTTGTTGAGTTTGATAGCCTACTACTCCTGAAAAATTTGTTACATTAAGTGAAAATTTGAGATTCCCCCGACTGTCCTTGCTTTTTCGTGTTTTCGTAATTGTGAATCCTGTTTTTTAAATGCAAGACATTTTATAAGACACCATGTTAAACGGAAAGGAGAAAAGCATATTTTGTAAGGTCTCTGAAAAGCACTTTTGAGAGCTATCGAGCAGCATGGTTAAGATGACAGTTTGCGAAAGACCAATGACCGAAGAAGTTGCCCTCTTGAATGGTCAATTTCAAAAGAAACGCGTGTTGCAAAACAATCATTGACCGAAACGCGAAAATTGTTATTGACCACAAAAGATTTAATTACTGCATACTCATTAGGAATGCAGAAACAAATAGAAATCTGAACAAAAGAATAACTCAAAGTGAGAAACTGATGCATAAAGATGTTCAAAATGAAGAAACAGTTCTTAAAAAGCCGCTGAACACTCTTAAACCTTCCTTTCTCTCAAATAATACCTTCGATAGTGATAGTTGAGTGGTGTTATTACTGGCCTCTACTCTAAATTCATTTCGTTGAAACAATAGTGGTCGCGAGTGCATGAGTTTAAACTACTCATTACAGCTGTTAGCTGAGTGGAGCTGCAATGCCGTACTCTTTTGTTTTTTAATTCGTCCTCTCACGCTTTTTTTTGTGTTTAAAAATTGTTCTACAAACCTATTTAGCTCGAATTTTCACTAACTTTTTCATACTTGACTCCTTGATTCTTGCGTAACCTAAATTGCTCGGATCTCTTCTGTTTGTGCCCCCCCCCCCCCGAAGGTAATCCCCCCAATTACTGAGCATGTGTCATTAAAAAAACATCATGCATAATTATATCACTTGCGTCTGAAGTTGCAAATAAAATACACACAATAAGCTGGGGGCGCAAACGGAATTGATGCGGGAGTAAAATTTGCCGAAGGATTTTTTACGTATGTATTAATAAATGAAAGTACAATTTGTTGTGTTTTTCACAATTTTGACTTCAGGTCACATTTAAAAGAATACAGCGACTCTTTTACAGTTTATTTTTTTAAATGAAACAATTAAAGCATTTTTTAAAGTTCTCTAGCTTTTAATTAAGTTAGCTGTTAGTAAAGTTATTAGTAAGCAAATTAATAGTTACGTCCTCATGCAATGAAAAATGTTCTGATGTCAAATTATTTTTTTTTAAAATCAGTAAAAGTTGATTAAAGAGAGAACACGGTTTTTGCGCGTGTATCCCTCTGTGCAACCCCGAGCAGAGGGGCCAGATAGCCGAGTGTTGAAAGCTTGTGTTAATGACGCCGGTGATTGGTGCTAGGGTTAAGAGTTGATTTCGGGATGCTATTGCATGTTCCTTTGAATATGAATTTAGTCGATCACCTGTTAGATTGTGATTGGTTTTTTTAACTGATTAAAAAATTGTGCAAAAAAGCAACGAAAATTTTTATAGTTAACCTCTATGACAAACATCATCATGACAAGCATAAAAAATCTCTAAGACAAACACGTTTTCATCAGGTGAATAAATGTCAGGTGTGATGTAATCAGGTAAAACAATTTCATGCAAACCAAACGCCCTCTAGAAAATTGGAATGGTAAAGTGGCCTTCTCAAAATATTATGCAACATTTATAAGATTTGATGTCAGGGTATGCTTTAAGAGCCAGAACATTGCACGATGATCAAATAAAAATTCATGCTTTAATTCTTGATTCTTGCGCGACCTAAATTGCTCGGATATTTTCCGTTTGAGCTCCTCGTATGTTATGCCTCCCAACTACCAATCACGTATCAATAAAAAAAATCATCATGTATAATTATACAACTTGAGTCTGGGGTTGCGAATATTATACACACAATAAGCTGGGGGCACAAACGGAAACGATCCGAGAGTAAAACTGGTACAAATGATTTTTTAACTAAGTGTTAATAAGTAAATGTACAGTGTGTTGTGTTTATCACAATTTTGACATCAGGTCACATTTAGAGGAATGCGGCTGACTTTTTTACAGTTATTTTTTACCAAAATAATCAGAACAAAATTTGAAGTTTATAACATTAGATTCCTAAAGTTATTAGTGAAACAATTAATAGTTACGTCCTCATGCAATGGAAAATGTTCTGATGTCAAACTGAATGTTAGAAAATTTGTAAAAATTGATTAAAGAGAGAACACGGTTTTTTTCGTTTGTACCCCCAGTGTCTTGTGGAACCCCAATTAGAGAGCACGCAACTTTACATAGTAAGTGATTATGTAGAAATAAGACAGGTGCGTCCGAGGGTGCAAATAAAATGCATCCAATAAGCTGGGGCACAAAACAAAAACGATGCTCTTATTCAAGTATTTCGTCTGTTGCCAAAAAATATCGATTGAGACCTAATCGAGAAGAGGGGCCACATAGCCGAGTGTTTAATGCTTGTTGTAATTACGACTGAGATCGGTGCTGGGGTTAAGTTTTGATTTCGGGATGCTATTGTATGTTCATTAAACATGTATTTAATCGATTGCCTGGTAGATTGTAATGTGTTTTCTTACCAGATAAAAAATTATTCAATAAAAGCAAAACAATCTCTATGATTAACCTCTATGGCAAATATTTTTATGACAAACATCTTTTTATCAGGTTGATAATTGTCAGGTGGGATGTAATCAGCTAAAACAATTTTAAGCTAGGCCAACGCCCTATAGAAAAATGAAATGGTAAAATGGCCTTCTCAAACTAATATGTGACATTTATAAGATTTGTTGTCAGGGTATATTTTAAGAGCCAGAACATTGCACGATGATCAAATATAACTTTAATGCTTGACTTCTTTATTCTTGCGTGACCTAACTTGCACGAATCTTTTCCTTCTGGGCCCTCCGTATGTTAATTCCCCCACCCAATTACCCAGCAGGTGTCATTAAAAAATAAATCGTCATGTATATTTATAGCACGTGAGTCGCGGGTGCAAATAGTATATACACATTATGCTGGGGCACAAACGAAATCGATCCGAAAGTAAAACTTGCCAAAATATTTTCCACGCATGTATTTATAAGTAAAATATAGTTTGTTTTGTTTTTCACAATTTGGACTTCCAGCCACAACTAAAACAGTACAGCTGACTGTTTTACCGTTTGTTTTTTTGAAATAATCAAACAAATTTTGAACTTTTTTATATTAGCTTCCTAATGTTATCAGTAAAAAAACTTTAATAGTTACGTCCTAATGCAATGGAAATTTTTTTAATGTCAATAAAATTTTTATAAAAGCAGTATTAATCGATTTGAGGGAGAATACGTTTTTTTTAGTAAACCCCTCCCCCCCCCCGTGCGCCGTGCACCCCTAATTATAGAGCAAGCACCATTACATAACAAGCGATTGTGTAAAAAATGGCACGTGCGCCGGAGATGCAAAAAAATGCACGCACTAAGCTGGGAGCACTAACGGAAAAAAGGTCATAATCATGAATTATGTTTGTTGCAAAAAATCGATTGTTAGCTAATCGAGTACAAGGGCCGTATAGCCGAGTGTTTAATGCTTGTGGTAATTTAGCGGGAAATCGGGGCTGGGGTCAATTGTTGGTTTCGGGATGTTATTTTATGCTCTTTTAAATATGTGTTTAGTTGATTGCCTGGTAGATTATGATGTTTTTTACCTGATTAGAAAATTGTTCAAGGAAAGCAAAGAAAATCTTTACGGTTAACTTCTATGACAAACATCTTTATGACAAACATAAGAAATCTTTATGACAAACATCTTTTTATCAGGTTGATAAGTGTCAGGTGTGATGTAATCACCTAAATCATTTTCAAGCTAGGCAAACGCTCGCTTCAAGCTAGAAAATTGAAATGGTAATAAGGCCTTCTCAAAGAAATATGCGACATTTATAAGATTTGTTGTCAGGGTATACTTTAAGAGTCACAACATTGGACGATGATGACATGTAACTTTGAAATGTTGACATAATAACTAGATTTGAAGTCTGCAATTCAATAGAAGTTTTCGAGAAATTCCATTTCGTTAACGTTGTGCTGCTCTTCACTATAGCCTTGAAAATACGACGCTAAGGATATGGGTTTCCATCCATCTATTTTAGCTGTTCCGGGTGGTCTCTCAAAGTAGATCTATGTAAAACTCTTTTTAGTCCTCAAAACTTTCAAAGACAACTACTTTGTCAACAAATCCGTAAAAGCCTGTCCTTTTTGATACTTCTCAAGCTCTCAGCAACAAAAATTAAAAAATGGTCACTGTCGTGTTGTTTTTGTATGAATAATTTATTACCTGTGAAAATAAATCCAGCAGCGTATCATGGTTTGGCATCTGATTTTCTTAAATTGTGTATCAATTTGACGCTGTTTTTACTGTTTGTTCTCCGGTTATTGTAAAGATTTTTAGAAGGATATGTGAAGATATGTCCTTTTTAAAGTGATTTTCAATTAGTTTTTTCTTTCCTTTTCTTTCACAAAAAAGATTACATGATCTTTTCGATGTCTAGGTTGAAATCTTTAGCAAAAATTCCATTGCACAGCGTCCTCAATTCGGCAGCCTTTACCCTTTTCAATGGAGTTCAAATTGGTCAACATATTTAGTGTCAAAATTCACATGGTCAGCTTTCCATTCTGTCAAGTATAAACTGTTAACATTTAAAAAGCAAGGGAGAAAAAACTGCATACAACGCATCCTTGCTCTTAAGTATTCAAAAAATATGGTTCCAGTTTTCATAAACATACTACTTGTTCGACTGTTTTAGGTATTATTAATCCTTAAGCGGCAATAATTACAGTTGTACCATTCATTCTTTCCGATTCGTGGAGAATATCGACAGTTCTTCCTGTGGTATGATCCGGTTCCACATATCTGACACTTCGTGTGTTATTGGCTCGCCTTTCTTCCTTCGTAGGCTTCCTGATCATGCTAGACAAATCATTTCAGAGTCCACAACTGTGACATTGCTTTGGGCAATGCCTTTCTCAATATGATTTGATGACCATTGAGAGCCCCATTTAGTACAAAGAGGACAACTCTGGTTTAGTTAAAGAAAATGGGCTCTTTAACAATTTTACATGTGATTTGTATGGAAGCTTCTGCATAAACAGTCAGATTTTAAAGCGTCTAATTAGAATGAAGAGCCATTATTGAGTTTATCTGTCGCATGCTGGTGTTTTTGGGTCTCAGGATTCATATTTAATGCTAGATTTAAAATGTCTTTTGGCTTGATAGTTTCTAGTTTCCCTCCTCTTTCAGATTACATGATAATTTGAGCAAGCTGACATAAAATTTTTCCGGATCTTTTTTTCTTCCTGTTTACCCATGTCACAACTTTCATCAACATCGTGCAACATACCGTAGAAACGTTCGGTATTTTATCATTTTACTTGTTTTGGCCTATATAGCGACCAAAACTGATTTTACGTATTCTTATAACGGATTCCATGAGTTCCGGATTACATGAGTTGCCAGGAATCGGCATTTGTCATGAGGCCATTTTCCTAGTGCAGTTTCTCACTGCTGAAAACTCTATATCTTTTTGCTCCTATGCTAAGAAAGAGTAGCATGAGTGTTAGAAATTGGTTGGTTCTATACCAGTCTTTATCCCCACACATTATTCCAGCTTCCATAGGCGTCAGGCATCGAAAATGTCAATTCATTTAAAATTAGATGTCGTTGCTGATTATATTGGTAATAAAAATGTCCTGAATTTTTGTTTGTTCTTGTTTACCCAGGTCACAATTTCCAGTCAAATGTTTCAATTTACCGTAGAAACGTTTGACAGATTTTCATTCTAAATCTTTAGACGTAAAAATTACTTAGCAATCCAAAGTGATTCTGCGTATTCACGTAAGGACCTCAAATTTTAGTTGCCAGGGATCTGCATTTGTCTAGAGATCTTTTTCCTACTTCGGATTTTTACTGCTGAATAATCTACATCTTTCCACTCCTATGCTGAGAAAGAGCAACAAAAATGCTAGACTATTTTTAGTCCGCATTAAACCAGGCTTCATTACTACACATTATTCAGGACTCCAAAAACTTCAGACGATGATCTTGTCAGTTCCTCTTCAGTTATCTTTTGAGCATTGGCGAACGCGGAGTCGATCTACGTATGAGAAATTTTGACAAAAAATCGTATGAGAAAAACTGACAAAAAATTTTGATGAGAAAAACTGACATAACTGACATAACTGACAAAACTGATGAGAAAAACTGACGTATGAGAAAAACTGACAAAAAATCTTGATTTGTTGTCAGTTTTGACAACGGGTAATGGCTCAGATAAATTCCGTGGAATAAAATCATATTTTAGCTCGTTTTTCGTTCTTTTAAAATTTATTTGTCAGTTACAAATAACGTCGGTTATATTTTATTATAAATAGCAATTTATACTCTGCATTTCTATGCGAAACTTATTTTTTTGTTTTGCTGAACCCCAAGAAATTTATTTTTGATCAGTTGAGCGGTTTCTTCATTCTTTTTTTTACTGCTTTCCCTTTTTTTACCACTCATTGCAACATTTTCGATAAACTGTTTCCTAAAGACTGCAAGTGACCCTTGCTTTCGTTTATTCTGTAACATTGTCCTTAAAACACCCAGCAACGAATTGTCAAAACCAACTACTAAACATTAGCAGAGTTTGCGGCGAGAAAAATATAGCGTTTCGTTTTTTTTTCTGTTTTTTCTTACGAATTTTCAACTTTGTTTACAATATGTTTTTGCAATAAACGCAAGTTTTCAATTTAAGTAACTGTTGCAATCTGCATGATATCGGAAATTTAAAATTCTCTATAAAGTGTGGACAGTTTTAGCTGGCAACTATGCCATTCGTTTATTTTTATTGAAGAATCATATTCGCTCAATATCATATTCGCGTTAATCAGCGGAATTTGATTCTCAGTTATCCTTTATTTCTTATATTAGCAATGGTTTAGTTTTCTCCTTAAACTTTCTCCTATCCCTTATAGTTGATTGTTGAATTAAATGCCTAAATGTTTTTATGGTCAATTTTTCATATTTTATGTGTACATCGTGATGTTTTGTTACTGTTCAAATTTTGATCTTTCTCCACCAATCTGTTTGGCTGAAGAGTTCTCATCAATGTAACTTAAGGCGCTCTTACAGCCGGGTATGAACACCCTAGTCGAGAAATCAGTTGTTTTCAAACATAACGCATCTACGATGTAGTTGTTTTTTTTCTAGCGAAAAAACAACGTTAGCCCCTTTGATTTATAATATCGCTTCGTCATTTATGTTCACCTTTCGACGTGTTATTTGACGTCGTAGTTGACGTCTTAGTAATCTTATTAGAACCTTATGTAATTTATGTATTACAAATCATATATTATCTATCATAAAAATCGAAACATAGAACAATTTCAGGCACTATGTAATGAGAGATTGGACTATTTGGTACTCTGGCTTTTTCGATTTGTTATCTTCGATCGAACGATATATTCATAGGACGAAATTTAAGCGATACCAAGCAAGAGCCCCCAAATTTTCGCATAATTCAGCGAAGTGATTTTGGGAATTAATTTTAGCTGAAGAGATATGACGTTTTCAAAAAAAAATCCAGATTTTTTGAAAGCTAACCGAAAAAAAAACAATTTCTGAAATCAATCAAAATGTTGACAATTTTTATTTTCTAATAAAGTTGAAGGTCTGTAGAGAGCATCTTTTTGTTCAACAGATCGAATAAAAGCCAGTTGGCATGTTAGGATTCAAACGTAACCAACCGTCAATAACTATGTTTTATCCGACAAGAAATTATGTCAAAACTCAGTTAATGTGAACTTATCAACAAAAACTCTATCAATGTTAAACAAGCATGTTACTTTTTTAAAATCAAAGCAACCAAGTATTTTATATTCCGACAAAATCGACTATGTTTTCCGTTTATATACCATACCGAAGGTACCCAACCTCTCTTGCGTTCAAAATCAAAGCTTTCTTTCCAAAGATGACAGTACCAAATCTCTCTGGCGTTTAAAAGCGACAATGACCAAGATACCGAACAAACCAATATGTTTCGTTGTTCTGGACTAGATAGGAGCGTTCAAATCGTTCGTACAAATTCGTTTTACGCTATCACTACCGAACTTGTGATTAGCACGCGCTCAATTTCCCTTGATTCATTTTTGTTCCGACCCCTCTTGAACGTAAATTTGGAAGCAATTTTGAATTATTTTTTATCCTCTGGAAATTGTTTTTCTTCTCATAAGTGAAAATTTTTAAGTGTTTCCAACGAAGTGTTCTATTATACTGCATAACACATTTTTTTGTAAAGGAAACATTGAAATTTAACAAGCAACACTCTGATGTTTAACGGAAATCATCAAAAATTACCTACTTTGAAATTTTTTAAAATAATCTCAATGAGCCCGTTGATATCTACTCTTTTAATTAAAAAGACGAGATTTAAATGCTGCAATAAGTCTGTTACCAAATGAAATTGATCGAAAAACAGAAACCTTGAAGATTTGTTATTTTTTTACTGTTCCTATTCAAATGCAATGCTTCATTTTTCCTTTTTGGATAACTTTGAGCCGCTTGCACAACGTTCGAATGTCTCCGATGTTCTCATAAGCGCTATATCATTTTACAGACTAAACACAGTCCTTCACAATAAGATCGAAAACTGTATTACTTCCGAAGTAGTTAGCAATTTTCTTCATTAGTTTGAGGATCTATGCCATATGCACTTCTAGCGCTTGAATTTTGTTGAAGTTTTCTTCTGAAAGAAAACTGTTGAATTATTGTTGAATTCAAGCGACGAAAGTGTTGCCAATTGTAGCAACATATAGATGAGCAACTGTAGTAGCAATTTTAGTTCATACTCACTTCAGTTGATTTTCAAATATAAATTTTTGCATCAATTTATATATCAGTATATCAAAATTACGGAGATCGAATAAAGTCTTATAGATTTAAAATAAAGTTTAGTTTATGAAGACAATTTTTAGTTTCAACTTTAATAACAATCTTTTGTTGAAATTTTTCTTGACAAAAGAATTTCTAGAGGCTAAGATTGTCAGATCATGCTGGCATCATTTGCAAGCTGATCATCATAAATAGATTTGAGAAAAACTGATGTGTTCCTACCCAAGTCGAGGAGTCCGCTCAAATTCCGCTCAAAAAAATGCAAGAGATAACCGGAATGAGCGGAATTTGACCGGAATGAGCGGAATCGATAAAAAAAAATGCAAGAAATGAGCGGAATTTGAGCGGAACAAAAAATGCAAGGAATGAGCGGAATTTGAGCGGAAAAAAAATGCAAGAAATGAGAGGAATTTGATCGGAATAAAAAATGCAGGAAATGAGCGGAATTTGACATGACCAAACGAGCGGAAACATTGAAATTCCAGAAACAGGGAAATTATGTACACAAAGTATGTAAAAAAAGTTCAGGTAAATTTACTTGAACCAATTTCAGGTAAATTTTCACCTGAACAAGTTCAGGCGTGGTTATCTGAAAAATTTTACATTGAGCAGTGAAAACTAGTATTCCTGCAAAAATAGACCTCTGGAAAATTGGTTTTCACAAATACAGAAGCGGTAACGACATATGGTCCTCATTAGCTTCCATTTCTTTAAAGTCTTTCAGAATCAGATTGATATTCCTTTTAGTTCGAACTAATTCCATTTTCCTACATAAGCACTGCTTCAAAACCCTGCCAGTCGAACTAAAGTTTATTAGTTTATTTTAGGTACATGTTTCCGAAACAGGGCTCTCTACAAATTATTGGGGACAAAACAAACATTTATAGAAGTATTTCCGCTGTTTATTTAGTTTCGCAAAGTTACGGTTAAATTTAATTTAAAAGTTTTCCACTCTTCAGCCCTACTAATGTTTCTAGATTGAACCAGTAATTTGGGAACCTTTTGGGGTTCCTGAAAAGAAAATCAATACTGAAGTTTCAGAAAAACGGGTTAAAAAAACTTTAACTTCTTTGAATTGTCACAACAGGAAACGCAGTGGTTTTAAAGTGGATCAACTTGAATCCAATCTCTCTTTCTTAAATATTACATCAAAAACTAGTATTCCTGCAAAAATAGACCTCTGGAAAATTGATTTTCACAAATACAGAAGCGGTAACGACATATGGTCCTCATTAGCTTCCATTTCTTTAAAGTCTTTCAGAATCAGATTGATATTCCTTTTAGTTCGAACTAATTCCATTTTCCTACATAAGCACTGCTTCAAAACCCTGCCAGTCGAACTAAAGTTTATTAGTTTATTTTAGGTACATGTTTCCGAAACAGGGCTCTCTACAAATTATTGGGGACAAAACAAACATTTATAGAAGTATTTCCTGCTGTTTATTTAGTTTCGCAAAGTTACGGTTAAATTTAATTTAAAAGTTTTCCACTCTTCAGCCCTACTAATGTTTCTAGATTGAACCAGTAACTTGGGAACCTTTTGGGGTTCCTGAAAAGAAAATCAATACTGAAGTTTCAGAAAAACGGGTTAAAAAAACTTTAACTTCTTTGAATTGTCACAACAGGAAACGCAGTGGTTTTAAAGTGGATCAACTTGAATCCAATCTCTCTTTCTTAAATATTACATCAAAAACTAGTATTCCTGCAAAAATAGACCTCTGGAAAATTGATTTTCACAAATACAGAAGCGGTAACGACATATGGTCCTCATTAGCTTCCATTTCTTTAAAGTCTTTCAGAATCAGATTGATATTCCTTTTAGTTCGAACTAATTCCATTTTCCTACATAAGCACTGCTTCAAAACCCTGCCAGTCGAACTAAAGTTTATTAGTTTATTTTAGGTACATGTTTCCGAAACAGGGCTCTCTACAAATTATTGGGGACAAAACAAACATTTATAGAAGTATTTCCTGCTGTTTATTTAGTTTCGCAAAGTTACGGTTAAATTTAATTTAAAAGTTTTCCACTCTTCAGCCCTACTGATGTTTCTAGATTGAACCAGTAACTTGGGAACCTTTTGGGGTTCCTGAAAAGAAAATCAATACTGAAGTTTCAGAAAAACGGGCTAAAAAAACTTTAACTTCTTTGAATTGTCACAACAGGAAACGCAGTGGTTTTAAAGTGGATCAACTTGAACCCAATATCTCTTCCTTATATACTAAATCAAAAACTAGTCTTCTTGCATAAATTAGATCATTAGAAAAGTGGATTACGCTAATATAGAAACGGTAATGACAAATGATCCTCATTTAGCTTCATTTTCTTTAAAGTCTTTCAGAATCAGGTTGAATTTTTTTTTTAACTCGAACTAATTACATTTTCTTACATAAGCACTGCTTCAAAACCCCGCCAGTCGAATTGAAGTTTATTTGTTTATTTTAGGTACAATATTCCGAATCAGGGCCCTCTACAAATTATAGGGGACAAAACAAACATTTGTGGAAATTTTTCCTGTCTTTTATTGAGTTTCGCAAAGTTACGTTTAAGTTTAAATTAAAGGTCTTCCACTCTTCAGCCGTAATGGTAACGATGTTTTTAGATTAAACAAGTAATTTTGGAACTATTTGGGGTTTGTGAAGTGAATATCATTACTGAAGTTTCTAACAAACGGATTAACGAAACTTTAATTTTTTTAAATCATAACAACAGGAAACGCAGTGGATTTAAAGTGGATCAATTTGAGTCCAATCTCTCTTCCTTATTTATTAAATCAAAAATTATTATTCCTGCATAAAATAGTTTTCTGTAGAACCAGTATACACAAATATAGAAACGGTAACGACATATGGTCCTCATTTAGCTTCCATTTCTTTAAAGTCTTTCAGAATCAGATTGAATTTTTTTTAATTCGAGCTAATTACATTTTCCTACATAAGCACTGCTTCAAAACCCTGTCAGTCGAAAAGAAGTTAATTTGTTCATTTTAGAAACGATATTCCGAATCAAGGCCCTCTACAAATTATAGGGGACAAAACAAACTTTTGTGGAACTTTTTCCTGTCGTTTATTGAGGTTCGCAAAGTTACGGTTAATTTTAAATTAAAGGTTTCCCACTCTTCAGCTCTGCTGATGCTTCTTGATCAGACAAGTAATTCAAATCATTTCGAAGTTTCTGAAGTGAATATCAATACTGAAGTTTCAGCAAAACGGTTTAAAGAGACCGAATTAAAGAAACGGTTTAATTTATTCAAATGATGACAACAGGAAACGCATTGGTTTTAAAGTGGATCAACTTGAACCCAATCTCTCTTCCTTAAAAATTACATCAAAAACTAGTATTCCTGCAAAAGGTAGACCTCTAGAAAAATGGATTACACTAATATAGAAGCGGTAACGACATATGGTCCTCATGTAGCTTCCACTTTTTCAAAGACTTTCAGATTCAGATTGATAGAGGTACAATTAGTTGTTTTGTTGATAAGTGGGCAATTGCTTAGCAGAACTCTACAAACATAAGCTCATTGTGTTCATTTTGTAACCGTCGGGTTTTTCTTATAATTGTATTACCCTAATTCGGCTCGGTAAAAAAATTATCGATTGGTAAATTTGAAAAAGGTCAACATTTTAGGTGATATTGGAGTTCCCCAGTAATGGATACCCCAAAATACCATAGTATCCCTACATATATGAATTCGTTGGATTACTCTGATACTGGGGCTTATCCCCATATGTATTTTTTGTATGATTTTATGGAGTTGAGTGGGTCAATTTTTGCTCTGTAAGCGCCGAACCTCGATTTTCGGCCATTTTCGGCTAGTGGGCGGTGAAATAAAGTTGAAATTTTATGTTTCAAGGTTAAGTATTATAGTGTTTTAGATTGCTCAGTTAATGAAGAGTGTCACTATACACATATTTAAGCTTTTTCGACAGGTTATGATGGTGTATTTTAGCAAAAAGTGAATTTTGGTAGTCAAAATAGGTCATTTGACCAAATGAATGAGTGAAGTGGTGTTTTTTGCAATTGAACAAGTTTTTGGGCGTGCGTTTTGTGTTTTCTAGTCACTATTTAGGTTGTTGAAGCTAATTGTATCAAACAATGGGGTTAATTCAACAATTTTTCTTTTTTCACGATTTCATCAAATTTCTGTGGATGTTGTTTTATGTCAAAACACACAAAACATCATAACCTTCATGTTGAGGCGGGAAATTTTTTCCCACCTCACCATGAAGGTTTGCCGTGACCTATAACTTCGAAGTGGACCAGAATTACACACACAAATACGCTGGGAACGCTGTTTCACGTTGTTTTACGTCGGTTCCGGAAATCTTGGGCTTCGATTTTAGCCCAAAAATTGGGGTACAGAACAGTATTTTGTTAATAACTGCTAAAGTACTGGAGCAAATTAAACGGGGGTAGTCGCATTTTGTTGGCACTGAACCCCTCTTGCTTGCAGTGTTTGGTTGGTTTCCCAAATCGGCCTAATCAAAAAGTTATTAATGTTCAAAGTTGAAATAGTCCGAATTTTCGGGCTATTCTGGGTGACCCAAATTTCGGTACAACAAAGCAGCCGATTTACCCAACAAATGTTAGTGTTTTAGAATCTTCAGTTAGTGGGGAGTATCCCCATATATATTTTCTATAGCATTTTACGGAATTGAGACAGTCAATTTTAGCTCTGCAGTCAGGTCACCTCGCTTCTTGGTCATTTGGTACGGTACCTTATAATTGCTATAACTCCTCGAAGAATGCACCGATTGGGTTCATTTCTTAATATGATGCGTATCTCAAGCTGTGCTACAAACTGTACTAAGGGCGTTTTTTTTTTGTTCAGCCGTTTTAGAGAAATTGGCCAGTAAACTTGCCCTCGGTTTAGCCCCAGAAGAGGTTGACACCAGCGGGTGACACCGTTTTGACACCTTGAAGCTTGAACTGTGTTTTAGAAAATTGGTGTTTTGAATAGCCCATCTAACGTAGATTCCGAATATATATACTTTATATATCATTTTCTGTGGTTTAGGTGTTCAATTTTAGCTCTGGAGGTGGTGTATCTCTCCTCCAAGGTAGTTTGGTATGGTACCTTATTTTTGCTATAACTCCTTGAATAATGCACCGATTGGGCTCATTTTTTGATATGATGCGTATCTCAAGCAGTGCTTCAAACTGTACTAACTCAAGCAGTGCTTCAAACTGGCGTTTTTTTTTTGTTCAGCCGTTTTAGAGAAATTGGCCGGGGAACTTGACCCCAGTTTGACCTCCCGAGGAGAGAAACCTACCATGAATACGATATTAATTAACTATATTTATTCGTCTCTGGTCATGTCGTCGGTCACCTTGACACACTCACTATGTGTGGCTTGTGTGGTTATGAGCACTGGTTATAATGAGTGGTTATAGTGGTTATAATGTGGTTATAGTACAGAAACAGGACCCGAAATGGGTCATTTTGGTCATTTGGTACGGTATCTTGATCTTGGAATATCTCCTCATAGAGTGAACCGATTTTTGATTTGTATTTTGATTTGAACTCAGCTTGAGCAATACTTGAATCCCTGTAAATGGCGTTTTGTTTCTTTCAGCCGTTTTTGAGAAATTGGCCTCGACACATACGGTCATTTTGACCTTTTAGTGACTGGTACGTTTCGCGTTTCTACATGTGAAATGATGAAATTAATGACTTTGACTGCAGGAATAGTCTCGTTGAACTCCATTTGTAATGGGGAATCTCCCCATATATATGTTGTATAGGGTTTTCCGAGATCTAGGGGGTCAATTTTCACTCTACAAGTGACCCCCCCAACCCCCGTGAATATATGCCCAAAATCTTGTAATTTCCTTGTGAAAGTAGGAAAACTCTTGTTTTGGGGTACCAGTATGAGCACTGTAGTCCCCATGTATTGTGCAGAAACTCTCCTCCAATTTTCAGCCATATTGGTTGAGGGGTTGATCTTCTCTCCCCTTATTACTTATATATACTATTATTCTAAGGTGAGGGCGTTTCGCCCCATGGGGTGCACCTCCCCCCCTGTCCCGTTGAGACGCCGGTTAGTCGGCTCCCCCCACCTCTGGGCTTTGGTGCTCCTCATGATGCTCGGGACGTACGTGCGGCGCGGGCGAGTTTTGCGGGCGTCTTTCGTTGCGTTTCGGTGTGTTTCTGTGTTTCTCTGTGTTTGTTTCTTTTCATGTTAGACTAAATGCTCTCTTTTTCAGAGCATTTGTTTGTCTTTTTGCTGCAACGACAGTTATCTACAGCCCTCAAACGGTGAGTTTGCACGTTGTGCTCTCTTTGCTTTTCAGCGCTCACAGTGATGGCCTGAGCTTTTTTTTTGAGCTTGCTCTGAGCCTCCTGTGAGGAAGCGCTGCAATTGTTTGAGTCCTGTGAGCACTCACCGCGTGCCTTGTTTTTTGTAGCAGTGCTGCGGAGCAGTGCTCTTTCTTGGGCAACACAGTGACGGCTTGAGCTAGGCGTGTCTCTGTTTTTTTCTTTGCTCAAGACCGCCTGTGACCAAGCCCGGCAATTATTTAGGTCGTGTGTGTCAGCACTCACCGAGTGCTCTTCAGCCTCCTGTAGTGAGGCAAAGCAATTATTTGATTCCCTTGTGCACCCACTGAGTGGGTTTTTTCTGCGTTGTACAGAGCTAATCTTCAATCTAGGTGGTCTACAAAGAACATATTTAACACGTTGTCACATTTCGCACTCAAAATACTATCTTTAAACAGTTTAACAAAAAGTGTTTTTCAATATAGTGAAGGACTTACACAAATCAATTGAGCGCCTAAGTAGGAGTGGGAAAGTCTAAATAGGTTCTAAAGCAGAAGGAATTATCGTTCTAAGTGGTCTGAGATAGAAGAACTTAACACGTTGTCAGATTTCGCACTCAAAATACTATCTTTAAACAGTTTAACAAAAAGTGTTTTTCAATATAGTGAAGGACTTACTCAAATCAATTGAGCGCCTAAGTAGGAGTGGGAAAGTCCAAATAGGTTCTAAAGCAGAAGGAATTATCGTTCTAAGTGGTCTGAGACAGAAGAACTTAACACGTTGTCAGATTTCGCACTCAAAATACTATCTTTAAACAGTTTAACAAAAAGTGTTTTTCAATATAGTGAAGGACTTACTCAAATCAATTGAGCGCCTACGTAGGAGTGGGAAAGTCCAAATAGGTTCTAAAGCAGAAGGAATTATCGTTCTAAGTGGTCTGAGATAGAAGAACTTAACACGTTGTCAGATTTCGCACTCAAAATACTATCTTTAAACAGTTTAACAAAAAGTGTTTTTCAATATAGTGAAGGACTTACTCAAATCAATTGAGCGCCTAAGTAGGAGTGGGAAAGTCCAAATAGGTTCTAAAGCAGAAGGAATTATCGTTCTAAGTGGTCTGAGACAGAAGAACTTAACACGTTGTCAGATTTCGAACTCAAAATACTATCTTTAAACAGTTTTAACAAAAAGTGTTTTTCAATATAGTGAAGGACTTACTCAAATCAATTGAGCGCCTAAGTAGGAGTGGGAAAGTCCAAATAGGTTCTAAAGCAGAAGGAATTATCGTTCTAAGTGGTCTGAGACAGAAGAACTTAACACGTTGTCAGATTTCGCACTCAAAATACTATCTTTAAACAGTTTTAACAAAAAGTGTTTTTCAATATAGTGAAGGACTTACTCAAATCAATTGAGCGCCTAAGTAGGAGTGGGAAAGTCCAAATAGGTTCTAAAGCAGAAGGAATTATCGTTCTAAGTGGTCTGAGACAGAAGAACTTAACACGTTGTCAGATTTCGCACTCAAAATACTATCTTTAAACAGTTTTAACAAAAAAAGTTTTTCAATATAGTGAAGGACTTACTCAAATCAATTGAGCGCCTAAGTAGGAGTGGGAAAGTCCAAATAGGTTCTAAAGCAGAAGGAATTATTGTTCTAAGTGGTCTGAGATAGAAGAACTTAACACGTTGTCAGATTTCGCACTCAATATACTATATTTATACAGTTTAACAAAGTGTTTTTCAATATAGTGAAGGACTTACTCAAATCAATTGAGCACCTAAGTAGGAGTGGGAAAGTCCAAATAGGTTCTAAAGCAGAAGGAATTATCGTTCTAAGTGATCTGAGATAGAAGAACTTAACACGTTGTCAGATTTCGCACTCAAAATACTATCTTTAAACAGTTCAACAAAAAGTGTTTTTCAATATAGTGAAGGATTTACTCAAATCAATTGAGCGCCTAAGTAGGAGTGGGAAAGTCCAATTAGGTTCTAAAGCAGAAGGAATTATTGTTCTAAGTGGTCTGAGATAGAAGAACTTAACACGTTGTCAGATTTCGCACTCAAAATACTATCTTTAAACAGTTTAACAAAAAGTGTTTTTCAATATAGTGAAGGACTTACTCAAATCAATTGAGCGCCTAAGTAGGAGTGGGAAAGTCCAAATAGGTTCTAAAGCAGAAGGATTTATCGTTCTAAGTGGTCTGAGATAGAAGAACTTAACACGTTGTCAGATTTCGCACTCAATATACTATATTTATACAGTTTAACAAAGTGTTTTTCAATATAGTGAAGGATTTACTCAAATCAATTGAGCACCTAAGTAGGAGTGGGAAAGTCCAAATAGGTTCTAAAGCAGAAGGAATTATCGTTCTAAGTGATCTGAGATAGAAGAACTTAACACGTTGTCCGATTTCGCACTCAAAATACTATCTTTAAACAGTTCAACAAAAAGTGTTTTTCAATATAGTGAAGGATTTACTCAAATCAATTGAGCGCCTAAGTAGGAGTGGGAAAGTCCAATTAGGTTCTAAAGCAGAAGGAATTATTGTTCTAAGTGGTCTGAGATAGAAGAACTTAACACGTTGTCAGATTTCGCACTCAAAATATTATCTTTAAACAGTTTAACAAAAAGTGTTTTTCAATATAGTGAAGGACTTACTCAAATCAATTGAGCGCCTAAGTAGGAGTGGGAAAGTCCAAATAGGTTCTAAAGCAGAAGGAATTATCGTTCTAAGTGGTCTGAGATAGAAGAACTTAACACGTTGTCAGATTTCGCACTCAAAATACTATCTTTAAACAGTTTAACAAAAAGTGTTTTTCAATATAGTGAAGGACTTACTCAAATCAATTGAGCGCCTAAGTAGGAGTGGGAAAGTTCAAATAGGTTCTAAAGCAGAAGGAATTATTGTTCTAAGTGGTCTGAGATAGAAGAACTTAACACGTTGTCAGATTTCGCACTCAATATACTATATTTATACAGTTTAACAAAGTGTTTTTCAATATAGTGAAGGACTTACTCAATTCAATTGAGCACCTAAGTAGGAGTGGGAAAGTCCAAATAGGTTCTAAAGCAGAAGGAATTATCGTTCTAAGTGATCTGAGGTAGAAGAACTTAACACGTTGTCAGATTTCGCACTCAAAATACTATCTTTAAACAGTTCAACAAAAAGTGTTTTTCAATATAGTGAAGGATTTACTCAAATCAATTGAGCGCCTAAGTAGGAGTGGGAAAGTCCAATTAGGTTCTAAAGCAGAAGGAATTATCGTTCTAAGTGGTCTGAGATGGAAGAACTTAACACGTTGTCAGATTTCGCACTCAAAATACTATCTTTAAACAGTTTAACAAAAAGTGTTTTTCAATATAGTGAAGGACTTACTCAAATCAATTGAGCGCCTAAGTAGGAGTGGGAAAGTCCAAATAGGTTCTAAAGCAGAAGGATTTATCGTTCTAAGTGGTCTGAGATGGAAGAACTTAACACGTTGTCAGATTTCGCACTCAATATACTATATTTATACAGTTTAACAAAGTGTTTTTCAATATAGTGAAGGACTTACTCAAATCAATTGAGCACCTAAGTAGGAGTGGGAAAGTCCAAATAGGTTCTAAAGCAGAAGGAATTATCGTTCTAAGTGATTTGAGATAGAAGAACTTAACACGTTGTCAGATTTCGCACTCAAAATACTATCTTTAAACAGTTCAACAAAAAGTGTTTTTCAATATAGTGAAGGATTTACTCAAATCAATTGAGCGCCTAAGTAGGAGCGGGAAAGTCCAATTAGGTTCTAAAGCAGAAGGAATTATTGTTCTAAGTGGTCTGAGATAGAAGAACTTAACACGTTGTCAGATTTCGCACTCAAAATACTATCTTTAAACAGTTTAACAAAAAGTGTTTTTCAATATAGTGAAGGACTTACTCAAATCAATTGAGCGCCTAAGTAGGAGTGGGAAAGTCCAAATAGGTTCTAAAGCAGAAGAAATTATCGTTCTAAGTGGTCTGAGATAGAAGAACTTAACACGTTGTCAGATTTCGCACTCAATATACTATATTTATACAGTTTAACAAAGTGTTTTTCAATATAGTGAAGGACTTACTCAATTCAATTGAGCACCTAAGTAGGAGTGGGAAAGTCCAAATAGGTTCTAAAGCAGAAGGAATTATCGTTCTAAGTGATCTGAGATAGAAGAACTTAACACGTTGTCAGATTTCGCACTCAAAATACTATCTTTAAACAGTTCAACAAAAAGTGTTTTTCAATATAGTGAAGGATTTACTCAAATCAATTGAGCGCCTAAGTAGGAGTGGGAAAGTCCAATTAGGTTCTAAAGCAGAAAGAATTATTGTTCTAAGTGGTCTGAGATAGAAGAACTTAACACGTTGTCAGATTTCGCACTCAAAATACTATCTTTAAACAGTTTAACAAAAAGTGTTTTTCAATATAGTGAAGGACTTACTCAAATCAATTGAGCGCCTAAGTAGGAGTGGGAAAGTCCAAATAGGTTCTAAAGCAGAAGGATTTATCGTTCTAAGTGGTCTGAGATAGAAGAACTTAACACGTTGTCAGATTTCGCACTCAATATACTATATTTATACAGTTTAACAAAGTGTTTTTCAATATAGTGAAGGACTTACTCAAATCAATTGAGCACCTAAGTAGGAGTGGGAAAGTCCAAATAGGTTCTAAAGCAGAAGGAATTATCGTTCTAAGTGATTTGAGATAGAAGAACTTAACACGTTGTCAGATTTCGCACTCAAAATACTATCTTTAAACAGTTCAACAAAAAGTGTTTTTCAATATAGTGAAGGATTTACTCAAATCAATTGAGCGCCTAAGTAGGAGTGGGAAAGTCCAATTAGGTTCGAAAGCAGAAGGAATTATTGTTCTAAGTGGTCTGAGATAGAAGAACTTAACACGTTGTCAGATTTCGCACTCCAAATACTATCTTTAAACAGTTTAACAAAAAGTGTTTTTCAATATAGTGAAGGACTTACTCAAATCAATTGAGCGCCTAAGTAGGAGTGGGAAAGTCCAAATAGGTTCTAAAGCAGAAGGAATTATCGTTCTAAGTGGTCTGAGATAGAAGAACTTAACACGTTGTCAGATTTCGCACTCAAAATACTATCTTTAAACAGTTTAACAAAAAGTGTTTTTCAATATAGTGAAGGACTTACTCAAATCAATTGAGCGCCTAAGTAGGAGTGGGAAAATTCAAATAGGTTCTAAAGCAGAAGGAATTATTGTTCTAAGTGGTCTGAGATAGAAGAACTTAACACGTTGTCAGATTTCGCACTCAATATACTATATTTATACAGTTTAACAAAGTGTTTTTCAATATAGTGAAGGACTTACTCAATTCAATTGAGCACCTAAGTAGGAGTGGGAAAGTCCAAATAGGTTCTAAAGCAGAAGGAATTATCGTTCTAAGTGATCTGAGATAGAAGAACTTAACACGTTGTCAGATTTCGCACTCAAAATACTATCTTTAAACAGTTCAACAAAAAGTGTTTTTCAATATAGTGAAGGATTTACTCAAATCAATTGAGCGCCTAAGTAGGAGTGGGAAAGTCCAATTAGGTTCTAAAGCAGAAAGAATTATTGTTCTAAGTGGTCTGAGATAGAAGAACTTAACACGTTGTCAGATTTCGCACTCAAAATACTATCTTTAAACAGTTTAACAAAAAGTGTTTTTCAATATAGTGAAGGACTTACTCAAATCAATTGAGCGCCTAAGTAGGAGTGGGAAAGTCCAAATAGGTTCTAAAGCAGAAGGATTTATCGTTCTAAGTGGTCTGAGATAGAAGAACTTAACACGTTGTCAGATTTCGCACTCAATATACTATATTTATACAGTTTAACAAAGTGTTTTTCAATATAGTGAAGGACTTACTCAAATCAATTGAGCACCTAAGTAGGAGTGGGAAAGTCCAAATAGGTTCTAAAGCAGAAGGAATTATCGTTCTAAGTGATTTGAGATAGAAGAACTTAACACGTTGTCAGATTTCGCACTCAAAATACTATCTTTAAACAGTTCAACAAAAAGTGTTTTTCAATATAGTGAAGGATTTACTCAAATCAATTGAGCGCCTAAGTAGGAGTGGGAAAGTCCAATTAGGTTCGAAAGCAGAAGGAATTATTGTTCTAAGTGGTCTGAGATAGAAGAACTTAACACGTTGTCAGATTTCGCACTCCAAATACTATCTTTAAACAGTTTAACAAAAAGTGTTTTTCAATATAGTGAAGGACTTACTCAAATCAATTGAGCGCCTAAGTAGGAGTGGGAAAGTCCAAATAGGTTCTAAAGCAGAAGGAATTATCGTTCTAAGTGGTCTGAGATAGAAGAACTTAACACGTTGTCAGATTTCGCACTCAAAATACTATCTTTAAACAGTTTAACAAAAAGTGTTTTTCAATATAGTGAAGGACTTACTCAAATCAATTGAGCGCCTAAGTAGGAGTGGGAAAATTCAAATAGGTTCTAAAGCAGAAGGAATTATTGTTCTAAGTGGTCTGAGATAGAAGAACTTAACACGTTGTCAGATTTCGCACTCAATATACTATATTTATACAGTTTAACAAAGTGTTTTTCAATATAGTGAAGGACTTACTCAAATCAATTGAGCACCTAAGTAGGAGTGGGAAAGTCCAAATAGGTTCTAAAGCAGAAGGAATTATCGTTCTAAGCGATCTGAGATAGAAGAACTTAACACGTTGTCAGATTTCGCACTCAAAATACTATCTTTAAACAGTTCAAGAAAAAGTGTTTTTCAATATAGTGAAGGATTTACTCAAATCAATTGAGCGCCTAAGTAGGAGTGGGAAAGTCCAATTAGGTTTTAAAACAGAAGGAATTATTGTTCTAAGTGTTCTGAGATAGAAGAACTTAACACGTTGTCAGATTTCGCACTCAAAATACTATCTTTAAACAGTTTAACAAAAAGTGTTTTTCAATATAGTGAAGGACTTACTCAAATCAATTGAGCGCCTAAGTAGGAGTGGGAAAGTCCAAATAGGTTCTAAAGCAGAAGGAATTATCGTTCTAAGTGGTTTGAGATAGAAGAACTTAACACGTTGTCAGATTTCGCACTCAAAATACTATCTTTAAACAGTTTAACAAAAAGAGTTTTTCAATATAGTGAAGGACTTACTCAAATTAATTGAGCGCCTAAGTAGGAGTGGGAAAGTCCAAATAGGTTCTAAAGCAGAAGGAATTATTGTTTTAAGTGGTCTGAGATAGAAGAACTTAACACGTTGTCAGATTTCGCACTCAATATACTATATTTATACAGTTTAACAAAGTGTTTTTCAATATAGTGAAGGACTTACTCAAATCAATTGAGCACCTAAGTAGGAGTGGGAATGTCCAAATAGGTTCTAAAGCAGAAGGAATTATCGTTCTAAGTGGTCTGAGACAGAAGAACTTAACACGTTGTCAGATTTCGCACTCAAAATACTATCTTTAAACAGTTTAACAAAAAGTGTTTTTCAATATAGTGAAGGACTTACTCAAATTAATTGAGCGCCTAAGTAGGAGTGGGAAAGTCCAAATAGGTTCTAAAGCAGAAGGAATTATCGTTCTAAGTGGTCTGAGACAGAAGAACTTAACACGTTGTCAGATTTCGCACTCAAAATACTATCTTTAAACAGTTTTAACTAAAAGTGTTTTTCAATATAGTGAAGGATTTACTCAAATCAATTGAGCGCCTAAGTAGGAGTGGGAAAGTCCAATTAAGTTTTAAAACAGAAGGAATTATTGTTCTAAGTGTTCTGAGATAGAAGAACTTAACACGTTGTCAGATTTCGCACTCAAAATACTATCTTTAAACAGTTTAACAAAAAGTGTTTTTCAATATAGTGAAGGACTTACTCAAATCAATTGAGCGCCTAAGTAGGAGTGGGAAAGTCCAAATAGGTTCTAAAGCAGAAGGAATTATCGTTCTAAGTGGTCTGAGATAGAAGAACTTAACACGTTGTCAGATTTCGCACTCAAAATACTATCTTTAAACAGTTTAACAAAAAGTGTTTTTCAATATAGTGAAGGACTTACTCAAATCAATTGAGCGCCTAAGTAGGAGTGGGAAAGTCCAAATAGGTTCTTAAGCAGACGGAATTATTGTTATAAGTGGTCTGAGATAGAAGAACTTAACACGTTGTCAGATTTCGCACTCAATATACTATATTTATACAGTTTAAACAAGTGTTTTTCAATATAGTGAAGGACTTACTCAAATCAATTGAGCGCCTAAGTAGGAGTGGGAAAGTCCAAATAGGTTCTAAAGCAGAAGGATTTATCGTTCTAAGTGATCTGAGATAGAAGAACTTAACACGTTGTCAGATTTCGCACTCAAAATACTATCTTTAAACAGTTCAACAAAAAGTGTTTTTCAATATAGTGAAGGACTTATTCAAATCAATTGAGCGCCTGAGTAGGAGTGGGAAAGTCCAAATAGGTTCTAAAGCAGAAGGAATTATCGTTCTAAGTGGTTTGAGATAGAAGAACTTAACACGTTGTCAGATTTCGCACTCAAAATACTATCTTTAAACAGTTTAACAAAAAGAGTTTTTCAATATAGTGAAGGACTTACTCAAATTAATTGAGCGCCTAAGTAGGAGTGGGAAAGTCCAAATAGGTTCTAAAGCAGAAGGAATTATTGTTTTAAGTGGTCTGAGATAGAAGAACTTAACACGTTGTCAGATTTCGCACTCAATATACTATATTTATACAGTTTAACAAAGTGTTTTTCAATATAGTGAAGGACTTACTCAAATCAATTGAGCACCTAAGTAGGAGTGGGAATGTCCAAATAGGTTCTAAAGCAGAAGGAATTATCGTTCTAAGTGGTCTGAGACAGAAGAACTTAACACGTTGTCAGATTTCGCACTCAAAATACTATCTTTAAACAGTTTAACAAAAAGTGTTTTTCAATATAGTGAAGGACTTACTCAAATTAATTGAGCGCCTAAGTAGGAGTGGGAAAGTCCAAATAGGTTCTAAAGCAGAAGGAATTATCGTTCTAAGTGGTCTGAGACAGAAGAACTTAACACGTTGTCAGATTTCGCACTCAAAATACTATCTTTAAACAGTTTTAACAAAAAGTGTTTTTCAATATAGTGAAGGATTTACTCAAATCAATTGAGCGCCTAAGTAGGAGTGGGAAAGTCCAATTAAGTTTTAAAACAGAAGGAATTATTGTTCTAAGTGTTCTGAGATAGAAGAACTTAACACGTTGTCAGATTTCGCACTCAAAATACTATCTTTAAACAGTTTAACAAAAAGTGTTTTTCAATATAGTGAAGGACTTACTCAAATCAATTGAGCGCCTAAGTAGGAGTGGGAAAGTCCAAATAGGTTCTAAAGCAGAAGGAATTATCGTTCTAAGTGGTCTGAGATAGAAGAACTTAACACGTTGTCAGATTTCGCACTCAAAATACTATCTTTAAACAGTTTAACAAAAAGTGTTTTTCAATATAGTGAAGGACTTACTCAAATCAATTGAGCGCCTAAGTAGGAGTGGGAAAGTCCAAATAGGTTCTAAAGCAGAAGGAATTATTGTTTTAAGTGGTCTGAGATAGAAGAACTTAACACGTTGTCAGATTTCGCACTCAATATACTATATTTATACAGTTTAAAAAAGTGTTTTTCAATATAGTGAAGGACTTACTCAAATCAATTGAGCGCCTAAGTAGGAGTGGGAAAGTCCAAATAGGTTCTAAAGCAGAAGGATTTATCGTTCTAAGTGATCTGAGATAGAAGAACTTAACACGTTGTCAGATTTCGCACTCAAAATACTATCTTTAAACAGTTCAACAAAAAGTGTTTTTCAATATAGTGAAGGACTTATTCAAATCAATTGAGCGCCTGAGTAGGAGTGGGAAAGTCCAAATAGGTTCTAAAGCAGAAAAAATTATCGTTCTAAGTGTTCTGAGATAGAAGAACTTAACACGTTGTCAGATTTCGCACTCAAAATACTATCTTTAAACAGTTCAACAAAAAGTGTTTTTCAATATAGTGAAGGATTTACTCAAATCAATTGAGCGCCTAAGTAGGTGTGGGAAAGTCCAAATAGGTTCTAAAGCAGAAGGAATTATGGTTATATGTGGTCTGAGATAGAAGAACTTAACACGTTGTCAGATTTCGCACTCAAAATACTATCTTTATACAGTTTAACAAAAAGTGTTTTTCAATATAGTGAAGGACTTATTCAAATCAATTGAGCGCCTGAGTAGGAGTGGGAAAGTCCAAATAGGTTCTAAAGCAGAAAGAATTATCGTTCTAAGTGTTCTGAGATAGAAGAACTTAACACGTTGTCAGATTTCGCACTCAAAATACTATCTTTAAACAGTTTAACAAAAAGTGTTTTTCAATATAGTGAAGGACTTACTCAAATCAATTGAGCGCCTAAGTAGGAGTGGGAAAGTCTAAATAGGTTCTAAAGCAGAAGGAATTATCGTTATAAGTGGTCTGAGATAGAAGAACTTAACACGTTGTCAGATTTCGCACTCAAAATACTATCTTTAAACAGTTTAACAAAGTGTTTTTCAATATAGTGAAGGACTTACTCAAATCAATTGAGCGCCTAAGTAGGAGTGGGAAAGTCCAAATAGGTTCTAAAGCAGAAGGAATGATTGTTCTAAGTGGTCTGAGATAGAAGAACTTAACACGTTGTCAGATTTCGCACTCAATATACTATATTTATACAGTTTAACAAAGTGTTTTTCAATATAGTGAAGGATTTACTCAAATCAATTGAGCGCCTAAGTAGGAGTGGGAAAGTCCAATTAGGTTCTAAAGCAGAAGGAATTATTGTTCTAAGTGGTCTGAGATAGAAGAACTTAACACGTTGTCAGATTTCGCACTCAAAATACTATCTTTAAACAGTTTAACAAAAAGTGTTTTTCAATATAGTGAAGGACTTACTCAAATCAATTGAGCGCCTAAGTAGGAGTGGGAAAGTCCAAATAGGTTCTAAAGCAGAGGGAATTATCGTTCTAAGTGGTCTGAGATGGAAGAACTTAACACGTTGTCAGATTTGGCACTCAAAATACTATCTTTAAACAGTTTAACAAAAAGTGTTTTTCAATATAGTGAAGGACTTACTCAAATCAATTGAGCGCCTAAGTAGGAGTGGGAAAGTCCAATTAGGTTCTAAAGCAGAAGGAATTATTGTTCTAAGTGGTCTGAGATAGAAGAACTTAACACGTTGTCAGATTTCGCACTCAATATACTATATTTATACAGTTTAACAAAGTGTTTTTCAATATAGTGAAGGACTTACTCAAATCAATTGAGCGCCTAAGTAGGAGTGGGAAAGTCCAAATAGGTTCTGAAGCAGAAAGATTTATCGTTCTAAGTGATCTGAGATAGAAGAACTTAACACGTTGTCAGATTTCGCACTCAAAATACTATCTTTAAACAGTTCCAAAAAAAGTGTTTTTCAATATAGTGAAGGATTTACTCAAATCAATTGAGCGCCTAAATAGGAGTGGGAAAGTCCAAATAGGTTCTTAAGCAGACGGAATTATTGTTATAAGTGGTCTGAGATAGAAGAACTTAACACGTTGTCAGATTTCGCACTCAAAATACTATCTTTAAACAGTTCAACAAAAATTGTTTTTCAATATAGTGAAGGATTTACTCAAATCAATTGAGCGCCTAAGTAGGAGTGGGAAAGTCCAAATAGGTTCTTAAGCAGACGGAATTATTGTTATAAGTGGTCTGAGATAGAAGAACTTAACACGTTGTCAGATTTCGCACTCAATATACTATATTTATACAGTTTAAACAAGTGTTTTTCAATATAGTGAAGGACTTACTCAAATCAATGGAGCGCCTAAGTAGGAGTGGGAAAGTCCAAATAGGTTCTAAAGCAGAAGGATTTATCGTTCTAAGTGATCTGAGATAGAAGAACTTAACACGTTGTCAGATTTCGCACTCAAAATACTATCTTTAAACAGTTCAACAAAAAGTGTTTTTCAATATAGTGAAGGACTTATTCAAATCAATTGAGCGCCTGAGTAGGAGTGGGAAAGTCCAAATAGGTTCTAAAGCAGAAAGAATTATCGTTCTAAGTGTTCTGAGATAGAAGAACTTAACACGTTGTCAGATTTCGCACTCAAAATACTATCTTTAAACAGTTTAACAAAAAGTGTTTTTCAATATAGTGAAGGACTTACTCAAATCAATTGAGCACCTAAGTAGGAGTGGGAAAGTCCAAATAGGTTCTAAAGCAGAAGGAATTATCGTTCTAAGTGATCTGAGATAGAAGAACTTAACACGTTATCAGATTTCGCACTCAAAATACTATCTTTAAACAGTTCAACAAAAAGTGTTTTTCAATATAGTGAAGGATTTACTCAAATCAATTGAGCGCCTAAGTAGGAGTGGGAAAGTCCAATTAGGTTCTAAAGCAGAAGGAATTATTGTTCTAAGTGGTCTGAGATAGAAGAACTTAACACGTTGTCAGATTTCGCACTCAAAATACTATCTTTAAACAGTTTAACAAAAAGTGTTTTTCAATATAGTGAAGGACTTACTCAAATCAATTGAGCGCCTAAGTAGGAGTGGGAAAGTCCAAATAGGTTCTAAAGCAGAAGGAATTATCGTTCTAAGTGGTCTGAGATAGAAGAACTTAACACGTTGTCAGATTTCGCACTCAAAATACTATCTTTAAACAGTTTAACAAAAAGTGTTTTTCAATATAGTGAAGGACTTACTCAAATCAATTGAGCGCCTAAGTAGGAGTGGGAAAGTCCAAATAGGTTCTAAAGCAGAAGGAATTATTGTTTTAAGTGGTCTGAGATAGAAGAACTTAACACGTTGTCAGATTTCGCACTCAATATACTATATTTTTACAGTTTAACAAAGTGTTTTTCAATATAGTGAAGGACTTACTCAAATCAATTGAGCGCCTAAGTAGGAGTGGGAAAGTCCAAATAGGTTCTAAAGCAGAAGGATTTATCGTTCTGAGTGATCTGAGATAGAAGAACTTAACACGTTGTCAGATTTCGCACTCAAAATACTATCTTTAAACAGTTCAACAAAAAGTGTTTTTCAATATAGTGAAGGATTTACTCAAATCAATTGAGCGCCTAAGTAGGAGTGGGAAAGTCCAAATAGGTTCTAAAGCAGAAGGAATTATGGTTATAAGTGGTCTGAGATAGAAGAACTTAACACGTTGTCAGATTTCGCACTCAAAATACTATCTTTATACAGTTTAACAAAAAGTGTTTTTCAATATAGTGAAGGACTTATTCAAATCAATTGAGCGCCTGAGTAGGAGTGGGAAAGTCCAAATAGGTTCTAAAGCAGAAAGAATTATCGTTCTAAGTGTTCTGAGATAGAAGAACTTAACACGTTGTCAGATTTCGCACTCAAAATACTATCTTTAAACAGTTTAACAAAAAGTGTTTTTCAATATAGTGAAGGACTTACTCAAATCAATTGAGCGCCTAAGTAGGAGTGGGAAAGTCCAAATAGGTTCTAAAGCAGAAGGAATTATCGTTATAAGTGGTCTGAGATAGAAGAACTTAACACGTTGTCAGATTTCGCACTCAAAATACTATCTTTAAACAGTTTAACAAAAAGTGTTTTTCAATATAGTGAAGGACTTACTCAAATCAATTGAGCGCCTAAGTAGGAGTGGGAAAGTCCAAATAGGTTCTAAAGCAGAAGGAATTATTGTTCTAAGTGGTCTGAGATAGAAGAACTTAACACGTTGTCAGATTTCGCACTCAAAATACTATCTTTATACAGTTTAACAAAAAGTGTTTTTCAATATAGTGAAGGACTTATTCAAATCAATTGAGCGCCTGAGTAGGAGTGGGAAAGTCCAAATAGGTTCTAAAGCAGAAAGAATTATCGTTCTAAGTGTTCTGAGATAGAAGAACTTAACACGTTGTCAGATTTCGCAATCAAAATACTATCTTTAAACAGTTTAACAAGTGTTTTTCAATATAGTGAAGGACTTACTCAAATCAATTGAGCGCCTAAGTAGGAGTGGGAAAGTCCAAATAGGTTCTAAAGCAGAAGGAATTATCGTTATAAGTGGTCTGAGATAGAAGAACTTAACACGTTGTCAGATTTCGCACTCAAAATAATATCTTTAAACAGTTTAACAAAAAGTGTTTTTCAATATAGTGAAGGACTTAATCAAATCAAATGAGCGCCTAAGTAGGAGTGGGAAAGTCCAAATAGGTTCTAAAGCAGAAGGAATTATTGTTCTAAGTGGTCTGAGATAGAAGAACTTAACACGTTGTCAGATTTCGCACTCAATATACTATATTTATACAGTTTAACAAAGTGTTTTTCAATATAGTGAAGGACTTACTCCAATCAATTGAGCACCTAAGTAGGAGTGGGAAAGTCCAAATAGGTTCTAAAGCAGAAGGAATTATCGTTCTAAGTGATCTGAGATAGAAGAACTTAACACGTTGTCAGATTTCGCACTCAAAATACTATCTTTAAACAGTTCAACAAAAAGTGTTTTTCAATATAGTGAAGGATTTACTCAAATCAATTGAGCGCCTAAGTAGGAGTGGGAAAGTCCAATTAGGTTCTAAAGCAGAAGGAATTATTGTTCTAAGTGGTCTGAGATAGAAGAACTTAACACGTTGTCAGATTTCGCACTCAAAATACTATCTTTAAACAGTTTAACAAAAAGTGTTTTTCAATATAGTGAAGGACTTATTCAAATCAATTGAGCGCCTGAGTAGGAGTGGGAAAGTCCAAATAGGTTCTAAAGCAGAAAGAATTATCGTTCTAAGTGTTCTGAGATAGAAGAACTTAACACGTTGTCAGATTTCGCACTCAAAATACTATCTTTAAACAGTTTAACAAAAAGTGTTTTTCAATATAGTGAAGGACTTACTCAAATCAATTGAGCACCTAAGTAGGAGTGGGAAAGTCCAAATAGGTTCTAAAGCAGAAGGAATTATCGTTCTAAGTGATCTGAGATAGAAGAACTTAACACGTTATCAGATTTCGCACTCAAAATACTATCTTTAAACAGTTCAACAAAAAGTGTTTTTCAATATAGTGAAGGATTTACTCAAATCAATTGAGCGCCTAAGTAGGAGTGGGAAAGTCCAATTAGGTTCTAAAGCAGAAGGAATTATTGTTCTAAGTGGTCTGAGATAGAAGAACTTAACACGTTGTCAGATTTCGCACTCAAAATACTATCTTTAAACAGTTTAACAAAAAGTGTTTTTCAATATAGTGAAGGACTTACTCAAATCAATTGAGCGCCTAAGTAGGAGTGGGAAAGTCCAAATAGGTTCTAAAGCAGAAGGAATTATCGTTCTAAGTGGTCTGAGATAGAAGAACTTAACACGTTGTCAGATTTCGCACTCAAAATACTATCTTTAAACAGTTTAACAAAAAGTGTTTTTCAATATAGTGAAGGACTTACTCAAATCAATTGAGCGCCTAAGTAGGAGTGGGAAAGTCCAAATAGGTTCTAAAGCAGAAGGAATTATTGTTTTAAGTGGTCTGAGATAGAAGAACTTAACACGTTGTCAGATTTCGCACTCAATATACTATATTTTTACAGTTTAACAAAGTGTTTTTCAATATAGTGAAGGACTTACTCAAATCAATTGAGCGCCTAAGTAGGAGTGGGAAAGTCCAAATAGGTTCTAAAGCAGAAGGATTTATCGTTCTAAGTGATCTGAGATAGAAGAACTTAACACGTTGTCAGATTTCGCACTCAAAATACTATCTTTAAACAGTTCAACAAAAAGTGTTTTTCAATATAGTGAAGGATTTACTCAAATCAATTGAGCGCCTAAGTAGGAGTGGGAAAGTCCAAATAGGTTCTAAAGCAGAAGGAATTATGGTTATAAGTGGTCTGAGATAGAAGAACTTAACACGTTGTCAGATTTCGCACTCAAAATACTATCTTTATACAGTTTAACAAAAAGTGTTTTTCAATATAGTGAAGGACTTATTCAAATCAATTGAGCGCCTGAGTAGGAGTGGGAAAGTCCAAATAGGTTCTAAAGCAGAAAGAATTATCGTTCTAAGTGTTCTGAGATAGAAGAACTTAACACGTTGTCAGATTTCGCACTCAAAATACTATCTTTAAACAGTTTAACAAAAAGTGTTTTTCAATATAGTGAAGGACTTACTCAAATCAATTGAGCGCCTGAGTAGGAGTGGGAAAGTCCAAATAGGTTCTAAAGCAGAAAGAATTATCGTTCTAAGTGTTCTGAGATAGAAGAACTTAACACGTTGTCAGATTTCGCACTCAAAATACTATCTTTATACAGTTTAACAAAAAGTGTTTTTCAATATAGTGAAGGACTTATTCAAATCAATTGAGCGCCTGAGTAGGAGTGGGAAAGTCCAAATAGGTTCTAAAGCAGAAGGAATTATGGTTATAAGTGGTCTGAGATAGAAGAACTTAACACGTTGTCAGATTTCGCACTCAAAATACTATCTTTATACAGTTTAACAAAAAGTGTTTTTCAATATAGTGAAGGACTTATTCAAATCAATTGAGCGCCTAAGTAGGAGTGGGAAAGTCCAAATAGGTTCTAAAGCAGAAGGAATTATTGTTCTAAGTGGTCTGAGATAGAAGAACTTAACACGTTGTCAGATTTCGCACTCAAAATACTATCTTTATACAGTTTAACAAAAAGTGTTTTTCAATATAGTGAAGGACTTATTCAAATCAATTGAGCGCCTGAGTAGGAGTGGGAAAGTCCAAATAGGTTCTAAAGCAGAAAGAATTATCGTTCTAAGTGTTCTGAGATAGAAGAACTTAACACGTTGTCAGATTTCGCAATCAAAATACTATCTTTAAACAGTTTAACAAGTGTTTTTCAATATAGTGAAGGACTTACTCAAATCAATTGAGCGCCTAAGTAGGAGTGGGAAAGTCCAAATAGGTTCTAAAGCAGAAGGAATTATCGTTATAAGTGGTCTGAGATAGAAGAACTTAACACGTTGTCAGATTTCGCACTCAAAATACTATCTTTAAACAGTTTAACAAAAAGTGTTTTTCAATATAGTGAAGGACTTACTCAAATCAAATGAGCGCCTAAGTAGGAGTGGGAAAGTCCAAATAGGTTCTAAAGCAGAAGGAATTATTGTTCTAAGTGGTCTGAGATAGAAGAACTTAACACGTTGTCAGATTTCGCACTCAATATACTATATTTATACAGTTTAACAAAGTGTTTTTCAATATAGTGAAGGACTTACTCCAATCAATTGAGCACCTAAGTAGGAGTGGGAAAGTCCAAATAGGTTCTAAAGCAGAAGGAATTATCGTTCTAAGTGATCTGAGATAGAAGAACTTAACACGTTGTCAGATTTCGCACTCAAAATACTATCTTTAAACAGTTCAACAAAAAGTGTTTTTCAATATAGTGAAGGATTTACTCAAATCAATTGAGCGCCTAAGTAGGAGTGGGAAAGTCCAATTAGGTTCTAAAGCAGAAGGAATTATTGTTCTAAGTGGTCTGAGATAGAAGAACTTAACACGTTGTCAGATTTCGCACTCAAAATACTATCTTTAAACAGTTTAACAAAAAGTGTTTTTCAATATAGTGAAGGACTTACTCAAATCAATTGAGCGCCTAAGTAGGAGTGGGAAAGTCCAAATAGGTTCTAAAGCAGAAGGATTTATCGTTCTAAGTGATCTGAGATAGAAGAACTTAACACGTTGTCAGATTTCGCACTCAAAATACTATCTTTAAACAGTTCAACAAAAAGTGTTTTTCAATATAGTGAAGGATTTACTCAAATCAATTGAGCGCCTAAGTAGGAGTGGGAAAGTCCATTTAGGTTCTAAAGCAGAAGGAATTATTGTTCTAAGTGGTCTGAGATAGAAGAACTTAACACGTTGTCAGATTTCGCACTCAAAATACTATCTTTAAACAGTTTAACAAAAAGTGTTTTTCAATATAGTGAAGGACTTACTCAAAGCAATTGAGCGCCTAAGTAGGAGTGGGAAAGTTCAAATAGGTTCTAAAGCAGAAGGAATTATCGTTCTAAGTGGTCTGAGATAGAAGAACTTAACACGTTGTCAGATTTCGCACTCAAAATACTATCTTTAAACAGTTTAACAAAAAGTGTTTTTCAATATAGTGAAGGACTTACTCAAATCAATTGAGCGCCTAAGTAGGAGTGGGAAAGTCCAAAAAGGTTCTAAAGCAGAAGGAATTATTGTTCTAAGTGGTCTGAGATAGAAGAACTTAACACGTTGTCAGATTTCGCACTCAATATACTATATTTATACAGTTTAACCAAGTGTTTTTCAATATAGTGAAGGACTTACTCAAATCAATTGAGCGCCTAAGTAGGAGTGGGAAAGTCCAAATAGGTTCTTAAGCAGACGGAATTAATGTTATAAGTGGTCTGAGATAGAAGAACTTAACACGTTGTCAGATTTCGCACTCAAAATACTATCTTTAAACAGTTCAACAAAAAGTGTTTTTCAATATAGTGAAGGATTTACTCAAATCAATTGAGCGCCTAAGTAGGAGTGGGAAAGTCCAAATAGGTTCTTAAGCAGACGGAATTAATGTTATAAGTGGTCTGAGATAGAAGAACTTAACACGTTGTCAGATTTCGCACTCAAAATACTATCTTTATACAGTTTAACAAAAAGTGTTTTTCAATATAGTGAAGGACTTATTCAAATCAATTGAGCGCCTGAGTAGGAGTGGGAAAGTCCAAATAGGTTCTAAAGCAGAAGGAATTATCGATATAAGTGGTCTGAGATAGAAGAACTTAACACGTTGTCAGATTTCGCACTCAAAATACTATCTTTAAACAGTTTAACAAAAAGTGTTTTTCAATATAGTGAAGGACTTACTCAAATCAATTGAGCGCCTAAGTAGGAGTGGGAAAGTCCAAATAGGTTCTAAAGCAGAAGGAATTATCGTTCTAAGTGGTCTGAGATAGAAGAACTTAACACGTTGTCAGATTTCGCACTCAAAATACTATCTTTAAACAGTTTAACAAAAAGTGTTTTTCAATATAGTGAAGGACTTACTCAAATCAATTGAGCGCCTAAGTAGGAGTGGGAAAGTCCAAATAGGTTCTAAAGCAGAAGGAATTATTGTTCTAAGTGGTCTGAGATAGAAGAACTTAACACGTTGTCAGATTTCGCACTCAATATACTATATTTATACAGTTTAACCAAGTGTTTTTCAATATAGTGAAGGACTTACTCAAATCAATTGAGCGCCTAAGTAGGAGTGGGAAAGTCCAAATAGGTTCTAAAGCAGAAGGATTTATCGTTCTAAGTGATCTGAGATAGAAGAACTTAACACGTTGTCAGATTTCGCACTCAAAATACTATCTTTAAACAGTTCAACAAAAAGTGTTTTTCAATATAGTGAAGGATTTACTCAAATCAATTGAGCGCCTAAGTAGGAGTGGGAAAGTCCAAATAGGTTCTTAAGCAGACGGAATTAATGTTATAAGTGGTCTGAGATAGAAGAACTTAACACGTTGTCAGATTTCGCACTCAAAATACTATCTTTATACAGTTTAACAAAAAGTGTTTTTCAATATAGTGAAGGACTTATTCAAATCAATTGAGCGCCTGAGTAGGAGTGGGAAAGTCCAAATAGGTTCTAAAGCAGAAGGAATTATCGATATAAGTGGTCTGAAATAGAAGAACTTAACACGTTGTCAGATTTCGCACTCAGAATACTATCTTCAAACAGTTTAACAAAAAGTGTTTTTCAATATAGTGAAGGACTTACTCAAATCAATTGAGCGCCTAAGTAGGAGTGGGAAAGTCCAAATAAATTCTAAAGCAGAAGGAATTATCGTTCTAAGTGGTCTGAGATAGAAGAACTTAACACTTTGTCAGATTTCGCGCTTAAAAAACTATCTTTAACAAAAATTATATATAGAGAGCACCCATCCCCGGGTATCAGGGGACGCCACCATGTGTGAACTGGGACCACCCACCACGGGTCGAAGTGGGACCACTCAGCCCCGGGTATCAGGGGTATAAGATTAAGATGGTGGCAAAATTATGTTCAATTTTTTTTCTTTTTTGTCTTTTCTTTTTTCGGTTGTTTAGAGAAGAGCTAATGAGCAAGGTCGCGTTTTGATTGGTTTAGTTTTTCCGAAGTTATTAACAATTTTCGACCTATAAATTACTATATAGATTTCAATTTCGGTTTCATACGAGAAAAAATCACTGCTGAAACTTCCACTAGCTTTTTTTTTAAGTTGATATGAACCCTGACAGAGTTGGACCCAAATTTGCCAACCAATGCGACGCCCCGCCAAGAAAAAAGTTCAAGCCGGCATTTTCACCTGTGCAGCACCAAGACAGGTTGAATAAAATAACGTCATCCGGAAGAACACTCCAGTTCTTGTTCAATAATTTTGGCAATGACTTGGAAACGCACACGGCTGTTGTCGGGGACTCGATTGTGGATTCCTTGTGTGTTGATCATTGTGTTGTTTACTCCCTGTCTGGCGGGAAAGTTGAAGACTTCTCGTATTTGCTGGACACCTTAGCAGCTTATCGGAACATAATTTTTATGATTGGCGGAAACAATTTGTCATATTACGACAAACCAGGCGAAGAGCCGGAAGAAGTATTGAAAAAGATTCAAGAATTCCGTAAGAAATTGACTGAACTCCCCAAAAAGCCCACTGTGATTGCATGTACGGTGCTGAAGAGGTTAAAAGCTAATCACGACAACATCACTCGATTCAACACATTGTTGAACCTAGCCCCGATGCCATCCTTCAGGATGCACCAGGAAGTCAGTAAAGCGAAGTTTTTCAAGGAAACTGACGGAATTCATCTGACCGAAGAGGGGTATCGCGCCCTAGCCTGCGGGATCAATAAAGTTTTTCGAGAGAAGAATTTGAAATGATTGTGCAGTAAAACCATCAAGTTTATTACCAATGTTTGATACGCTATTTTGATACTGTTTGATACCCAAATGTTTGTTTGCAATGATAACAACTTTTGTTACCAAGATTTGTTAACGTTTTTAAAAAGTACGGCTTAAGAAGGCTAATTAACAATGCATTTTTCCAGTGAATCTTTTACTGATTGCGGTACAGTATTTTAACACATTGCGGTGTTTTTGTGGGTCTCTTACCTGCTGCGGAATAGACAAACAAATAAAAATTTGCGGTTTTTCAGTAGGTCTTTTACCTACTGCGGCTTTTCCAGTGAGTCTGTTATTTATTGCGGTACAGTAATTTAACATATTGCGGTGTTTTTGCGGGTCTCTTACCTGCTGCGGAATAGACATAGTTAAAAATTTGCGGTTTTTCAGTAGGTCTTTTACCTACTGCGGCTTTTCCAGTAAGTCTGTTATTTATTGCGGTACAGTAATTTAACATATTGCGGTGTTTTTGCGGGTCTCTTACCTAATGCGGAATAGACATAGTTAAAAATTTGCGGTTTTTCAGTAGGTCTTTTACCTACTGCGGCTTTTCCAGTGAGTCTGTTATTTATTGCGGTACAGTAATTTAACACATTGCGGTGTTTTTGTGGGTCTCTTACCTGCTGCGGAATAGACATAGTTGAAAATTTGCGGTTTTTCAGTAGGTCTTTTACCTACTGCGGCTTTTCCAGTGAGTCTGTTATTTATTGCGGTACAGTAATTTAACACATTGCGGTGTTTTTGCGGGTCTCTTACCTGCTGCGGAATAGACATAGTTAAAAATTTGCGGTTTTTCAGTAGGTCTTTTACCTACTGCGGCTTTTCCAGTGAGTCTGTTATTTATTGCGGTACAGTAATTTAACACATTGCGGTGTTTTTGTGGGTCTCTTACCTGCTGCGGAATAGACATAGTTAAAAATTTGCGGTTTTTCAGTAGGCCTTTTACCTACAGCGGCTTTTCCAGTGAGTCTGTTTTTTATTGCGGTACAGTAATTTAACACATTGCGGTGTTTTTGCGGGTCTCTTACCTGCTGCGGAATAGACAGTTAAAAATTTGCGGTTTTTCAGTAGGTCTTTTACCTACTGCGGCTTTTCCAGTGAGTCTGTTATTTATTGCGGTACAATAATTTAACACATTGCGGTGTTTTTGTGGGTCTCTTACCTGCTGCGGAATAGACATAGTTAAAAATTTGCGGTTTTCCAGTAGGTCTTTTACCTACTGCGGTATAAGAATGCTTATAGAAGCGGTTTTCCAGTGAGTCTGTTACTCACTGCGGAAGAGTAATATATCATTGTGCGGTTACTTTGTGGGTCTACCTGCAGTGAAATAGGCGAGTAGTTCATTAGAATTCGTGGTTTTCTGTTGGTGAATTGGTTTTGTCTCCAGAATGAGTTGTAGTGGTTTAAAAAAGTTTCATAAGGATCAAAATGTTTTTCTTTCTCATTTTTCGAACTTTTCAGAAAATGCCGCTCGATACTTTGGTCTGTTTTTTGTTCATGAATGAGAAGCATGATTATCAAATTCTAACACTTACTGATGATCGATGGCCGGAAAGTACAATTACATTTAGGAGAACGCTCGGCGATCATGCCGAAGTAAAAATCAAAGCCCGAAAAGTCTATGAAAGTTATTTCCTAATTTTGAAGGGTACTCAAGATGAAGTGACAGCTGAGTACGCAAGGTGTCTTCGGGAAAAAAATGAGGGCAGACTGGCTAAGGTAATTTGCATTCAAGTGATTCATCAAAGCAAAGTGATTTAGTGATAATTTTTAGATATACTTTCTGTTTGTCAGTTTCATTGGTGTAGATTTGCGTTTATCTTTACTAAAGTGGTCTAAATTGAGTGGTTTGTGGTAGATTTTTGGTAGTCTAATGAATCTCATTTGGTTCTTTTGGCAGGAAAAAAGGGATGGAGATGCAGAACGAAATGACTTATCGAGAAAGAGCGCTCCAGAAGAGCAAACTAATCTTGAGGTAAGGTCGTTTCTAAGTTGAGTAGGTAGCAACTTTTTCAAGTAAATTCTGAAGTTTTTTGATTGCCTAATGAAGGGTTTGTTCGATTGTTTGTCGCAGAAAGGGACAGATATAGTTCATGAGACAGCAGTATCAAGAAAGAGTGTGATCTCGAAGGCAAAGTTAACTGAAATTGAGGTAAAAACTCTGACTTGCTTTTTTTTCTTTTGATTTTGCAGTTGGTATTTATTGTCAGATAGAGAATTTATCGTCGCTTTTGAAATATAGTAACTGCTTGTTCTCTTTCTCCTTAGGACAAAAACACGGAAAGATCTGAGGGAGATGATGAGGTCAGTCACAAAGAGCGTCAAGCGAAGGGCTCTAAAAGAAAACCTGAAGTCGAGGTGTTTTTTTTAGATAAATTGCTTTGGTTTTCCAGAATTTTGAGGTGTTTTTTTTAGTGTTGTGAAACGCACAAGAAAATAGCCCGAGTGTTAGAAAAAGATGAGGAATCTATGAAAAAGGTCTTTGCGAACTTCCACAAAGATATGCAAAGCCTAAATAGTCGGCTTGCCTCCAAATTAAAGGAGATAAAAGATATAGTTAGTGTATTTTTTGCATTCTATTGGCTTTCTGATGTCTAGATTGCATAACAAAAAAATTATTATAGACCCGTTTAAAAACAGAGGTCCAAGAAATCAAAAGCACGAGCCCAGAGAGAACTTCACTTGAGGCAACTAGTACTCCACTATTTGCGCCTGGATCATTCAGTGACCCGGCGAAAGCCGGGAAGGCTCTGAGGATCAAAATTTTTGGACAGGAAGGTTTGATCAGTGAGCTGATATCACCATCAAAGGATCAGAAACAGCAAAGAAAACCTGCAGACTCAGAAAAAACTAAGAAGTTTAAAGGTTGTTAATTTTTCCAAAAAATTTTTTCGCGTCGTTTTGATTTGCATGTTCTCCAATATTTAACTCATCAAATTTCTGCCCAAATCCTCTTAAAATTATTAGTTTTCAACTCATCTGGAAAATGTAGGCTAATATCAGAATTCAATAAAAATGAACTTTTTTGTTTTGTTTGTAGCCGAAATCAACGCGTTGTTCCCACCTAACCAATACCCAGATGCGTATGACACAGCCCGGAAGGCAGCCAATAAAGCCGGTGACGATCGCAAAAGATTTCAGTTGAGAAAAAAGAAGTTGTTTAAGGATTTGAACCAAAATGAGTGAAGAAAAGAACGTACAACTGTTATGCTAATTTTCCTCAGGATTAATTGTTGCTCTTAATGTTTGATGCGTTCTTGTTTTTATTTACTTTAGACTGCTAATGTTATTAGTTTTATTAGAGTCTGATAGGTAAAAATCAATGGCGAAAAAATTAGATTTATCAAAGACCACTGAATTTTAATTTCGATGTGCCATTTGTTTGTAATGTTGTAAAAATTTTACGATTTTTCAGATAATTTAGATAGTTGAACTTATTTGAGATGCTTTTGAGTTCAAAATGTGCTTTAAAATGGCAATTTTTACGTCTCGTATCCTATTTATTTTAGACAAGTAGTCCATCGCTGTAGTTTCTGAACATGTTCTGATTGATCTTTCTTTTCAAATTTTTGAGCTCTTCAAAGGAAACCACTGCCGGGTTTTTTGGCCTTTTCCAAACTGGGAATTGTTTACCAAATGAGTAAATTTTATAAAACAAGTCTGATCCTATAAAATTTGAGGCGGTAGGGCCCTGAATTGTGGGTGCCTCTCTTCCGAGGTTAACATGATGCAATCAAATTTTTCATGCATTGTGTAATCAAATCTAAGTTGTTAGAAATACATTTCTCACATTAGCTGATTTATGATCAGTGGTCTGGCATTTTGTTTTGTAATCTTCAAGTGTCTTTTCCCTACCATAGTATTTAAGACAAATGGGAAGAATTTATAAACGAAGATTGAGTTATGCAATTAATTGTAAAGAAAAAAAGATTTTGAGAAAACTTCCAGAAATCTCGCAGAACAACATTAAATCAAGTCAGGGACAAACAACTGATGATTCATGGGAATTGTCATCCAGTCAGCGTGACGCGTCTCAATCAAAAGGTTCTCAGCGCATTCTGAGGCAACATCCTCAAAAAAGATTGAATGAATCCGATTCAGAGTTTGAGAGCGAAGAGTCTGTCAGACTCATGCTTTTGAAGAAAAAATTTAGATGGATTTTTGTCGACGATATCAGTGTTTTAACCCTTACTCCAGTAAGCGATTCTTGGCCAAAAATGAGTTACTGCGAAAAATATACAATGTTAGTTGACTCAAAGATTTTTCTCACTTTCAAATCTAAGGAGTACGAATGTCGACTTCTTTGCAAGGGGCCAGAGGTCAGTTTGAAAGGAGTCGAGGATTGTTATCTTGCCGTGTTGAATGGTGGTGCCAATCCGTCAGAACTGAAAAGTAAAAATGACGATCTTGAACCTTTGATGGAAGAAAATGATGTTTCCTCTGGAGACAATGACGATTTCTTGCGTGATAGCATGTCTTCAGTCGTAGTCTCCAATTTTAGTCTTGGAGGGGGAAAAAATAATGAGCAACCAGCAGACTTGCATTCAGAGGTAATCGTTTTCCGTTAACCTTTTTCGTAAGTAATCTAAATCTGTGTTCTAAAAATGATTCCGTTCCGGGTAAAAACAAGTTATGTTCAGAAACTAAATTGTCCATTCAGTCATTCTCAAGATTTTTTAAGGTCCCGTCTCAGACTATTCAACATCCTGAGTACCCTATCTTGGTCCACTCGTCTTCGCCGATTGTTCGCGATACCAACTTTTGTGAGGCAATTTGTGATCCCTTTGAAAATTTTGTGGCTTCTCACGAAGAGAACATGAAAGCAATTGCCGAGGCCTTTGAGCTGAAACGGAACACTGAGCTAAAGAAAAGCAGAAACCTTCTCGATGCCATCTCAAAATGTGTAAGTTTGTTTTGTCTTATCTAGTCAAAACATCTCTCGGGGTTACGTTCTGCTAACGGTTTTGTCTTTTTAATGTAGCTGTGGTTTTACCGTCTTTTCGTTGATGAAAATGTTTTGTTTCCTTAGGTTGTTTTTCCTCTCTAAATGTTGACTTCTGTATTTAGTCATCAAAAAGTAAAGAGAAGTACGACGTTGCAGTCAATGGTTTCATGAGTATTGATGGACATCCGGAGCTTTGTAGTAAAACAATCAAACCTGTGATTCACAAGGGAGAAGACCTAATGAAACTTTATGCCGGCAGTGATGTACAGCATTTTGCCAGGAGTTTAGCCGACAAACTAATTGAAAAAAAAGATCTGGAATTCAAGATGCTCTCACCGCGTAAACTTTCAAAAAAAGTGGATTTCCGAACTGCTCTTGACGATGATGTACAAGAAAATTTTCGAGGTAATTTCTGTCATTATAATGCTTGCAAGTTTTTTGACGGCTGTTCAAAAATAATTTTTTCTTCGATAAGTAGCTCAAAAAGTCTTAAAATTTTTGATAGACTAGGTAGCTGTCCTATTCTTTTTATGCTACGTAACTTCATTTTGTGTTATTGGTTTTCAGCTGTCATTGAGCAGAAGTACCCGCTAACACCTCTTGTTGCGTATGAAGCTGCTGGAAGTTCAGTAAATCAAATGCTGAGAGATTCAGTCAGAGGAAAAAATGACGAGAATGTTTCACAGGGTTCGACTGATTAGACTTCTGATATTCTTTTGCTGCCATGTAAACATTTCAATGTTTTTTAATCAGTGAACTGGTTCAGCTTAGTTTGCTTAGTATTTCGAATACAGTACTACATGATTAGTTGCTAATGCCTAGCTATGATTAGTTGCTAATGCCTAGCTAGTTGATGATAATCGTTTCCTAAATTAGATTTAGGTGTCTTCTACTTTGCTGTTTTTTGTAATTGTTTTACAATTCTTGACTCCTTCGGAACTATCATCTGAGTGTCCATTGCTTTTGACATGTGTTTGAATAACCGAAAACTCAAAAACCTATCCGAGTGAATCTGTTTCTTGTGCAGCAATGTTCCATCCTTCTTTTTTGTCCACTAAGTTGAGCAAGATTTTGATTCTATAATTAATACATCCGTAATACTTCAATCGCAGTATAATGAAGACATCAATTTATTGCAATTATTTAGTTCATACTGAGTTTTACTGTAGTATGCATCCTTTGAGTAAAAACTAAAATAATTTTCGCGTATTATCTTGTCTTTGTCTGAGAGATGAATTAAGGGATTGCATGGATTTTGTTTTTCGGAGTTAGTAAGCTATACCGTTTGACAGGTAGAAACATTTCTAAATTGCAAAGACGTCTTTTACCCCTTGTTTGCTTACGCCATTTAGAAATCAGTGATATGCGTTATTCATATGTAATTTTCACCTGAGAGATCTATTCATTTAATTTGTTTTTAGATATGATTTCTGTCAAAGATTTGATTTTATGCGATGCCTTTGCAGCGAAAAAATTCCTTAATAATTTGGGTGAGCCGCAATCAATGGTGGATTTATCTTGCAAAAATGTTTTCTCTGAGCGCCTCAGCAAAGACAAAGTTTTGAATAAGGTCAGTCGAATTTTTTTCTCAATATATGAACAGACCCACCAAAAAGGTTTTCATATTCTGCCGGATAGATTTGGAGGTTTCGGCATCTTCAATAAAAGCAACAAAGTTATAAAGCCTTCGTTCACACCGCTTGAATTTCCGCTCGGAATTGTCGAAAAGTTGCCTTCTGCTCTAAGAGCAGAAGTGACGGAATTATCTATTATGCGAAGCAGTAGAGACAGCGCAGAGAAAGTTTTACTTGGATCCTGTAGATTTAGTAACCATTCTTGCTCTCCTAATGTCAAATACTTTCAAGGCTTTAGTTGCGATCTGCCGTATCCTTGTGTGCGTTTACAAGTTTTGAAGTCAATCGAGCCTAATGAAGAACTTACTGTGTTCTATGGTGACTCTTTCTTCGGCAACGGTAACAAGGATTGCTTGTGCGATTTTCCAAGCTATCATCATGATTCCGAAGACGAAACAGAGGTGCCGTCTGGAATATCACAGCTTACTAGTACGCCGTTGGCCCCCACACAAGTGTCATCCGACGCCGCAACTTCAGAAACTCCTGAGATAAATCTTGAGTTCAGTGAACATTTGCAGACCCAGGGTTCTACTTCACGTAAACGCACTGCAAAGTTACAGCGGAAACGACGCATTAAATTTTTATCTAGCTTTGAAACTAACGAAGCTTCTCTCTTATTGTCACAAACACAGAGGGAGGCCAGATTTTTTGACTCGCCTTCTGATAATCAGACCCAAGAGATTGATGAAAGCTCTGATGAGATTTATTTTACTGCGAATAGTGAAGTTGAAACTGATGTTCACCTAAATTCTGATTCCGAGACAGAACTCATTGCATCGGATGCAAATTCTCAATCGTCTTCGTCAACCGATTCATCCGTTTCAGACAGCTCCTCGATAATAAATGTTGTAGCTGATTCTGATGTTCCTGGTTTTGATTTTGGCCTGGAAATCATGAAGAACAATATATCAGTCCAAAACTCAGTTATGTCGCTTCTTTCAATTACAACGAACCATTCTGCACCGGACGAGCTTCTATATGACCTTATAAAGCGAGAAAGATTAATTGATGATTCAAAGACTTTTCCCAGTTATCATTTTGTGAAGAAAGTTCTTTCAGCAGTGTATGAAAAATATAATTTCACTCATCATTTGTATCCTAAGGGTGAGCTTATCTTAATGTCTTTCTTTACTCACTTATCTAGAGTAGTCACTTCTAATATTGATCAGATTATTAAATATTCTAAATGTAAAAGTTCTAACGCAGATATAAAATTAGAACCTTTAATTAGTTTCAACAAATTGAGAATACGCCTCATCATAAACACGGATGGTGCAAAAGTTAGAAAATCTTCTGCTGAATCAGCCTACCCGCTTTGGATCTCTATTGCTGATCTTCCCCCAATAATGAGGTCTAGTTTTAAAAATATCACCTTAGCAAGCGTTTGGTACGGGAATAAAGATGTCGATTGGGATAAAATTTTTGAGCACTACAGCTTGGAATTAGAGAAGCCAATAGAAGTGAGCGTCGATTCTACAACATACAAGATTGAGTTTGTTACGGTAATGCACGTTGCAGATCTTGTGTGTAAAGCTGAAGTTTTGCAGATGAAACAGTTTAATGGATATTATGGCTGCTGGTTATGTACACTGCGTGGTGTGCATAGATTCGGGGCACACTTTTATCCTCACTCAAAATCCTTTGAAATGCGCAGTCCAAATAAACAAAAAGTTTGTGCAGATTTCTATATCAGGAAAGATCACATTAAGACAGCCAAAGAGGCTGATCCCGAAATTAATACTCTCGGGGTTAAAGGCTATCCCAAGCTTTTCAACGTCATCAGCAACTTACCCCTTACAAGCCCAGTGGACACAATGCATCAGTTGTATAAAGGAGTGGCCAAAGATATGCTTGATTTTTTTGTGACCTTGAATGGATCAATTTCATCAGTAGATTGCGCAATTGAAATTTTTAAGCCTCCCAACGAATTTAAGCGGCGAATTAGAGCACTAAAATATAGAAGCTATTTTAAAGCCAATGAAATGAAAGTTTTCCTGTTGTATTTGTTCCCGATCATTTTTCCTCATATAAAAACAAACGAATTCTCTAAAAGCAACATTCGTGACGTGTCTTATCTTGTTTTTGCATTGCGTTCGATGTACGAGACCGACCAAAACGCTAAAATGTGTGGTAATTTACTTGAAGCTTTTTGTTTAAGCATGAGCAAGAAGTACCCTCTAAAATCTTTCGATTCTATTAATTTTCACCTTCTACGTCATCTTGCATGGCAAGTGAAATTGTTTGGACCGCTTTGGGTGACATCCGCAATGTCATTTGAATCTGCTAACCATCATTTGATACAACCTGTCACAGGAACAGTGAATATCTGTAATCTTCATGTTCAGCGATATATTCGAAAAAAAGAGATTGAATGCTCACGAATAAAAGACGACGCGCTTAAATTAATGCTTAATAAATCGTCAGTTTCAATGGAGTTTTGGGAAGGATACAATTTGGAAGAAAACACTAACACCATTTTTATTAGAAGACTATTCCCACAGTCCCGATTGTTTTGTCGATATCGTCTGAAGTCGCCTTTTCCAAGTTTGCTCGATTCCCTAAGTTATAGGAGGTCCAATTCAAACAGCTTCGTTCTGCTTCGCGAAGATCCACCCGAGGCGGCTCAAATACTTCTGTTTTTTGAAGAAAGCAACAGTATTAAATGTTATGTTGAATGCTTCAATGTTGTAGACGTTATCAGGCTTGACTTGCAGGGTACAGTTTTCGAAAGTGCTGAGAAATTGTTTAGACCGCTTGCTTATGTTATCGGAGAAACTGTCGAGAAAAAACAAGTCAGTGTTAATTCAATAACGCGAAAACTTGCTAAGTTTGAGTTTCGAAATCTGGTGTATTTACTGAGTTTATTTAATCATTTTGAGCACGACTAATTTTAGCATTGTAAATCTCGAAGCTGTTTTTAATGTTTTAAGGAAGACAATTCGATGTGACAGTTCGTTTTAGAGGAGTAGTTTCAACGATTCGAGGGTTTATTAGCGATTTCATCATCCTAGTTGATTTTAATGTATAAAGTTTTTTGGTCTAATTGGCCTAAGAAATAATTTATCGCTACTGCTGCGGAATAGACAAATAGTTAAACAAAATTCGCGGTCTTCCAGTAGGTCTTTTACCTACTGCAGTATAAGAATGCTAATAAACAATGCGGTTTTCGAGTAAATCTGTACTTGTTTATTGCGGTACAGTAATGTAACACAGTGCGGTATCTTTGTGGGTCTCTTACCTGCTGCGGAATAGACAAATAGTTAAAAAAAATTCGCGGTCTTCCAGTAGGTCTTTTACCTACTGCGGTAGAAGAAGGCTAATAAACAATGCGGTTTTCCAGTAAATCTGTTACTAATTTATTGCTGTACAGACATGTAACACAGTGCGGTATCTTTGCGGGTCTCTTACCTGCTGCCGAATAGACATAGTTAAAAATTTGCGGTTTTTCAGTAGGTCTTTTACCTACTGCGGCTTTTCCAGTGAGTCTGTTATTTATTGCGGTACAGTAATTTAACATATTGCGGTGTTTTTGCGGGTCTCTTACCTGCTGCGGAATAGACATAGTTAAAAATTTGCGGTGTTCCAGTAGGTCTTTTACCTACTGCGGCTTTTCCAGTGAGTCTGTTATTTGTTGCGGTACAGTAATTTAACACATTGCGGTGTTTTTGTGGGTCTCTTATCTGCTGCGGAATAGACATAGTTAAAAATTTGCGGTCTTCCAGTAGGTCTTTTACCTACTGCGGTATATGAATGCTAATAAACAATGCGGTTTTCCAGTGATCCTGTAAGCTATGTGTTATAATTTGTTTTGTGACTTGGGGAGAGTCTTAGAGCGCGGATTTTTACCGTTTGCTCGGACTCAGTTCTCCCATAGTTGTTTGTTGGTAACTCTGCCGTAGCCAAAGTGTTGTTATTTTTGATTGGGTTAAGAAGTTGTCCAAAATGAACCAAACTTGGTATGGAGTATCCTCTGTATAAGTAGAGTGTTAAACAAAAAGAATTTTTGGTATAGCTTGCCTCGCAAGAAAGTAAGTTTTTCATACGGAAATTTGCGAATTTCGCGATTAGCGAGTTTTAACTATAGTTATTTTAGATTGGGTCAGGAAGATGTCCAAATTGAACAAAACTTGGTATGGAGTATCCACTCTATAGGTAAATTGTAGGGTAAAAAGAATTTTTGCTATAGCTTTTCCAGGAAAAAAAGTTAGTTTTGCATACAGAAATTTGCGAATTTCGCGATTAGCGAATTTTAACTATAGTAATTTTTGATTGGGTCAAGAAGTTGTCCCAATTGAACCGAACCTGGTATGGAGTATCCACTGTATAAGTAGAGTGTAGGGGAAAAAGAATTTTTACTATAGCTTGTCTAGAAAAAAGTTAGTTTTTCATACGGAAAATTCCTATAGTTTCCGAATAATTTTGAATAGGTAACTTTTTAAATAAGTCTTTTTCATCGGGTCAAGAAATTGTCCAAATTGAACCAAACTTGGTATGGAGTATTCGCTGTATAGGTAGATTGTTAAACAAAAAGAATTTTTCGTATAGCCTGCCTAGCAAAAAAATTAGTTTTTCGTATGGAAATTTGCGAATTTCGCGATTAGCGAATTTTAATCATATTTTTTTTAGATTGGGTCAAAAAGTTGTCCAAATTGAACTAAACCTGGCATGGAGTATCCACTGTATAGGTAGAGTGTAGGGTAAAAAGAACTTTGCTATAGCTTTTCCAGGAAAAAAGTTAGTTTTCATACGCAAATTCGCGAATTTCGCGATTAGCAAATTTTAACTATAGTAATTTTTGATTGGGTCAAGAAGTTGTCCAAATTGAACCAAACCTGGTATGGAGTATCCACTGTATAGGTAGAGTGTAGAGGAAAAAGAATTTTTACTATAGCTTGTCTAGAAAAAAGTAAGTTTCTCATACGGAAAATTCCTATAGTTTCCGAATAATTTTGAATAGGTAACTTTTTAAATAAGTCTTTTTCATCGGGTCAAGAAATTGTCCAAATTGAATCAAACTTGGTATGGAGTATCCGCTGTATAGGTAGATTGTTAAACGAAAAGAGTTTTTGGTATAGCTTGCCTAGCAAAAAAGTTAGTTTTTCGAATGGAAATTTGAGAATTTCGCGATTAGCGAATTTTAACTATAGTAATTTTTGATTGGGTCAAGAAGTTGTCCAAATTGAACCAAACCTGGTATGGAGTATCCACTGTATAGGTAGAGTGTAGCGTAAAAAGAGTTTTTATTCAATCTGAACAACTTCTTGGCCCAATCAAAAATTACTATAGTTAAAATTCGCGAATCGCGAAATTCGCAAATTTCCATACGAAAAACTAACTTTTTTTGCTAGGCAGGCTTTACCAAAAATTCTTTTTGTTTAACAATCTACCTATACAGCGGATACTCCATACCAAGTTTGATTTAATTTGGACAATTTCTTGACCCGATGAAAAAGACTTATTTAAAAAGTTACCTATTCAAAATTATTCGGAAACTATAGGAATTTTCCTTATGAAAAACTAACTTTTTTCTAGACAAGCTATAGTAAAAATTCTTTTTCCTCTACACTCTACCTATACAGTGGATACTCCATACCAGGTTTGGTTCAATTTGGACAACTTCTTGACCCAATCAAAAATTACTATAGTTAAAATTTGCTAATCGCGAAATTCGCGAATTTGCGTATGAAAAACTAACTTTTTTCCTGGAAAAGCTATAGCAAAATTCTTTTTACCCTACACTCTACCTATACAGTGGATACTCCATGCCAGGTTTAGTTCAATTTGGACAACTTTTTGACCCAATCTAAAATAACTATGATTAAAATTCGCTAATCGCGAAATTCGCAAATTTCCATACGAAAAACTAACTTTTTTGCTGTTTTAATTTTGAAACGTCATTGTTTTTAGTTGTGTCGTTTATTGTTTTTTTAACTCAGTTAGGGTTGTAGTGGAAAAACAATTTTTGGTTTAGCTTGTATAGAAAAAAAGTTAGTCTCTTAGTTGGATTTTTCGCTTATTTGAAAATTTTATTTTAAAACGTCTTTTTTTCAATCGGATCTTAGAGTTGTCGAATGCTAACGAAAAGCAACGTAGGAGTCCCACTTTTTGTGTGGGTTGTAGTGGAAAAACAATTTTTGGTTTAGCTTGTATAGAAAAAAAGTTAGTCTCTTAGTTGGATTTTTCGCTTATTTGAAAATTTTATTTTAAAACGTCTTTTTTTCAATAGGATCTTAGAGTTGTCGAATGCTAACGAAAAGCAACGTAGGAGTCCCAATTTTTGTGTGGGTTGTAGTGGAAAAACAATTTTTGGTTTAGCTTGTATAGCAAAAAAAGTTAGTCTCTTAGTTGGATTTTTCGCTTATTTGAAAACTTTATTTTAAAACGTCTTTTTTTCAATCGGATCTTAGAGTTGTCGAATGCTAACGAAAAGCAACGTAGGAGTCCCACTTTTTGTGTGGGTTGTAGTGGAAAAACAATTTTTGGTTTAGCTTGTATAGCAAAAAAAGTTAGTCTCTTAGTTGGATTTTTCGCTTATTTGAAAATTTTATTTTAAAACGTCTTTTTTTCAATCGGATCTTAGAGTTGTCGAATGCTAACGAAAAGCAACGTAGGAGTCCCACTTTTTGTGTGGGTTGTAGTGGAAAAACAATTTTTGGTTTAGCTTGTATAGAAAAAAAGTTAGTCTCTTAGTTGGATTTTTCGCTTATTTGAAAATTTTATTTTAAAACGTCTTTTTTTTTCAATCGGATCTTAGAGTTGTCGAATGCTAACGAAAAGCAACGTAGGAGTCCCACTTTTTGTGTGGGTTGTAGTGGAAAAACATTTTCTGGTTTAGCTTGTATAGAAAAAAAGTTAGTCTCTTAGTTGGATTTTTCGCTTATTTGAAAATTTTATTTTAAAACGTCTTTTTTTTTCAATCGGATCTTAGAGTTGTCGAATGCTAACGAAAAGCAACGTAGGAGTCCCACTTTTTGTGTGGGTTGTAGTGGAAAAACATTTTTTGGTTTAGCTTGTATAGAAAAAAAGTTAGTCTCTTAGTTGGATTTTTCGCTTATTTGAAAATTTTATTTTAAAGCGTCTTTTTTTTCAATCGGATCTTAGAGTTGTCGAATGCTAACGAAAAGCAACGTAGGAGTCCCACTTTTTGTGTGGGTTGTAGCGGAAAAACAATTTTTGGTTTAGCTTGTATAGAAAAAAAGTTAGTCTCTTAGTTGGATTTTTCGCTTATTTGAAAATTTTATTTTAAAACGTCTTTTTTTTCAATCGGATCTTAGAGTTGTCGAATGCTAACGAAAAGCAATGTAGGAGTCCCACTTTTTGTGTGGGTTGTAGTGGAAAAACATTTTTTGGTTTAGCTTGTATAGAAAAAAAGTTAGTCTCTTAGTTGTATTTTTCGCTTATTTGAAAATTTTAATTTAAAACGTCTTTTTTTTCAATCGGATCTTAGAGTTGTCGAATGCTAACGAAAAGCAAATTAGGAGTCCCACTTTTTGTGTGGGTTGTAGTGGAAAAACATTTTTTGGTTTAGCTTGTATAGAAAAAAAGTTGGTCTCTTAGTTGGATTTTTCACTTATTTGAAAATTTTATTTTAAAACGTCTTTTTTTTCAATCGGATCTTAGAGTTGTCGAATGCTAACGAAAAGCAACGTAGGAGTCCCACTTTTTGTGTGGGTTGTAGTGGAAAAACATTTTTTGGTTTAGCTTGTATAGAAAAAAAGTTCGACAATGAGAATAGTTGGAACATTATGTGCAGTCGCACATAAACGAACCTCCTTGTTTCATTCTGGTTTTAATCTTTATTATATTTATTATTATATTTATGACATTATTATACTTTTATTATTATTTTATACTTTGTCTGGTCTGTTTAGTGTTTCTGTTTTGGAGAGAGCTTTTCGAGCCTAGTTTTTTTAGCTAGCTCTGCTCAATTCTCCTATAGTTGTTTGTTTGTAACTCCGCCGTAGCCGGTCCCCAGCCCGGTTGAGAAAAGGAGGAGGGGAACACACCCAAAACATACTGGAAAATCTCAAAGAGTTGTTCGTTAGTTCAACTGTAGATTTTTTCCGACAGTATTTAACCTATTTCAGCTCTCGAAACGTCCTCTGATCAGACAAAAGTGCGGTCGAAACGTCTGTCTGATCATTTCTTGCATTTTTTTTTCCGCTCAAATTCCGATCATTTCTTGCATTTTTGATTCCGCTCAAATTCCGCTCATTTCTTGCATTTTTTATTCCGCTCAAATTCCGCTCATTTCTTGCATTTTTTTTCCGCTCAAATTCCGCTCATTCCGGTCAAAAAAATGTAAGGGCTTTGAGCGGAATTTGCTAAACTGTCCGCTCAAATTCCGCTCATTTCTTGCATTTTTTTTCCGCTCATTCCTCGGCCCGGGTAAGAAGATTATTTATGAAACTTTTGCAACTGCTCAGAGCTTAGATGTTGTCTTATTGAATTTGTAAGATGGGGTAAGATCTTCTGTTTCGTTTGCAACTAAAACTGTCCTACGACTTAAACTCTTTCAGAGAAAAAACTAAGAATTTAAAAGTTCTTCTTAAGAGACTAAAAACTACATATATAATTTCAGCTTTAAACGGGCAATTGTTTTTTTCAAAAATTTTAACAGAGCTAAGATTGTTAATCAGATATATGTTCAATTTCTTTTTTTTAATATTAATTTGATTAAAGTAAAATTACTTGAGCTTTGGATATGCAAGACAGAATTAGTATCTTCATTTTTAACCAAATAAGCACTCCAATTGCCTTTTAGCATTAATTTTGCTGAAAAAGTCTAGAACTTAAAACACAACAATTAACTCGAGATTTTCCATTCTTTTCTATGCAGCACATATGCTAATTTATCTAAGAACTAATATGCCTAAAATAGTTTAATGGTTACGTGGATCGGAATAAAATTACAAATTTATTTCAAACGACTATTTGTACCAATTTTTTGTGGCGACAATGACGAAAATACCGAACAAATCGATATGTTTCGTTGTTGTGGACTAGGTAAGAGTGTTTAAATCGTTCGGAAAAATTTATACTAATCTATCACAACTGAACTTGGGATTAGAACGCGCTCAATTTCTTTTGATTCGTTTTTATTCCGACTCCTCTTGAGGGGGAGGAACTATATACTCTACCTTTTTTTTAGTTCAGATAATTTTGGCCGATCGATATGTTTGTCGTAGCGATTTATCGGGGTTTAATTTTTTGTGTAGATTTTGTGATTTGCGTTATTTTTTTCACATTTCCCGGAAGTTTATCAAAAATTTAGCCAGTTTTTGAAAATATGTTAAAAATGTTAACAATAGTGTTGTTGATCTGATTTTACAAGACAATGTTGACTATTTTGATTTAATTTTTGGCTAAAATTTTGGATTAATATTTCAAAAATCAGCCTTTTCCATCAAAAATTGCACAAAATGAGCTTTTTTGGTCCATTTTGATTAAATTTGCCCAAAGTACACACTCAAATACCACGAGCACAATCTTTGTAAACACTAAGGGGCTAGTCCTAATTCCACTTCCAATGACAGTGCTCTGCAATTAATTAGAATTTGGCCGTTTTTTGGTAACTTATCTCGATTGTTATCAAAAACGCAGCACTTTTTATTGATTTTTTCACAAACAATTTATCTATATCAATAACATTAAAATCATTAAGTGTTTTTATTGGACGATCAGCAATTGCATGGCTGGTTTTTTTCCAATCTTCGAATGTTAATATCCAAAAACAATTCGAATTGTAATCAGTCGGATTTTTTATATAAAAAATCAATCTTTTTTTTAGCTGAAGAACAGAACAATTTAAATCAAAGCTAACCGATGATATATCTAAGAAACTTCCTAAGCAGATTCAATTTAAAGTATCTTGTTTTTGACTCGAAAAATTGTGCTCGTTTTGATTTTTAAAATTAATTGTTTTTCAAATAAACAAGGGCTTTTTGAACTTTGCCACTATTTTTTGTTAATTTAGTCAACTTGTAATTAGTTTCAGCAACAAAGAATGCATTTTCTTTCTAAAGAACTAAAATATAACATTTGTTGCAGTTTTACACATTAATTTTTTTCATAAAATTTTTTCACTTTTAGGCGTTTGCCCCTTTTTCACAACTTTTTGTCGTTTTTCTTCACATTGCGACATTCTTTACAGTTCAATTAACACATTACTGGCTTTCAAGATAAAGGAAAATCTTCAAAGAGACATTGTGGTTTTAGCGGCTTTGACACCACTTTCTCGAAGAATTTAATTGAGTTTTTTTCACATTTGTCTTTAACTATCGTTTTCATTTTGTCTTTTAGTTGTGTGAAATTTCCTGGAGATTGTCAAGTCTAACTGTCTTTTATTCCGATTCGACAAAATAGCTCATGGCTTTCATGACTTGAAAACAATTTTTAAAAAAACGATTGTTTTGTGTTTTTTGTTGCCCAGTCTGCCAAATTAGGGATCACATATGATATTACTGGCTTAGAGAAAAGGTGCAACTGTTCAAAGGTTAAAGATTTTTAAAGAATTCATTATGACAGTACTGGCTTTCACACGGGTTTTTTTTGCAAAAGAAGGTAAAATTATTTTTGATTTTTGTCTATTTTTGACGTTGTATTTGCAAACCTTAGATACATTCTTAATAACTACTGATCTCAGGGGCTATTTTTTGACGAGTAAACGAGCCTATTTATTTATTTTTTTTGCAGCTGATCGCTTTCCTAACTTTGAAAATAAGTCTTCCCGAAAAACACAAAAAGTTTTTCTTCAATTTTACCCTTTTTCGTTTTTGTCAATTTTTTATCTTGTCTCATTAATGAGTGGTCACATACCACATTATTGGCATTCAAAGAGGGCGCAACCGAACATATTTTGAGGGTCAGAAAAAGGTTTTACGGCTTCGACAGCGTTTTCGCAAAAGTTTCATTTGAGTTTTGTTTGTCGTTTTTTTGCAACCGCGAGAAAAATTGAATAAGACGGGTACTAATGTGCTTCTATACAGGTATCTTCGGTGGTAATAAAGCGCTTGGATAATTTCAGTTGATATCTAATGGTTTTCATAACTTTGAAATCAGAGGTTTTTAAAAATGTAAGCAAATTTATTAACTTTTATGTTTTTTTCTTTCTGTCTGATTGGAACCGAGCTATTCTATGGACAAGTCCAAAATCTTTTCTAGTACAGTACAATTAATTTCGCGCAGTTTCAGCTTTATCTGACGCTATTTTGACTCTGTTACTAAGTTTTTTCTTTAATGGACATAAAGTTTTGGATGTAATTAATGTTGTTGTTGTTTGATTTTGTTGAGCGTCTTGCTTTGCTTCTTTAATAATGGCCGATCTCATCAATCTAATGCAGCTTTTTCACTCTACTGAATTATTTGCGTTGGAGGAAATATTTTGCTCAATTTTTTGAAAACTACTTAAATTTTTGGTGTTTTCTATCTGTTCTCATGTGGATGAGCCGAGTCGAAATTATATGTGCAAACACACAATACCGAGCCTCCTTGTTTGTTTTCGCGTGGTTTCCGAGAATTTCTGGAGTAACTTGCACAACATATCTTAAAAGATGAAAGCAATATTGCGTAAATTTTTCTGCTTATAATTAGCCGCTCATTGGCTAATCTGAGAAGTCTGCAATTTTGTACTTCTGTTGGGGCTCTTAAGTTGTACCGTTTACACAGTCTTGGAAAGCTGATTCTATTCATACTTTGCATGCAGATTCCTCATGAAGTGGTTATTGAAAAACTGTTTTCAAATATGCCTTCTAATAGCCACTGAAAAGCTAAATATTTCAAGTACAACTTTTCCTATCGTTTTCAAGCAGATAATGGGCCCAAGCGTTTAGAAGGCAGAAAAAATGCTCACTGAAGAGCGAAAGTTTATATATTTTTATTACTCAAAAATTTAATATAAATCGTAATAATTAAAACATTCATTTTTCCTTCAATAGACAAAATATCTTATATAGGGTCCATGTGGGTTCATATAGAGTTCAATGTTCAAATCAAATCTATTTTCTTTTCGGAGCACGTAAATTCCAACTGAATCTCCAATCGCAAGAATCCAGGAAAAAGATTGACTTTACAAAACTTTGATTGTTCTGCAGTACTTTATATTTAATAATGGTAATACACAAAAAGGAGGCTCGGTAATTTGGGTGCGCACTTAATGTTCCGACCGATTATCATCAAACTTTGTATTCAAAGACAAAAAAAGTTTTCGGGACAAAAGAAGAATCATTTGATAGTTTGTGACTTGTTTAGCTGCTGACTAATAAAATTTGGATTTTATCCGTTTGTGCCACTCAGCTTAGTGGGTGCATATGATTTGCTCCCTTCAGACGCACGAGCCCATTTCTGGGTTATTTTTTTCACATTTCCCGGAAGTTTATCAAAAATTGAGTAAGTTTTTGAAAATATGTTAAAAAAGTAAACATAAGTGTTGTTGATCTGATTTTATAAGACAAAAAGAATGTTGACTATCTTGATTTATTTTTTGGCTAAAATTTTGGGTAAATATTTTAAAATTCAGCCTTTTCATCAAAAATTGCACAAAATTAGATTCTTTGGTCCACTTTGATTAAAAATACCCAAAGTACACACCCAAATACCACGAGCACAATCTTTGTAAACACCAAGGGGCTAGTCCTAATTCCACTTCCATTGAGAGTGCTCTGGAATTAACGTTTGGCCGTTTTTGGCTAACTTCTCTCGATGGTTATCAAAAACGCAGCATTTTTTTTTATTTTTTTAAACAAATTATCTATATCAATAACATTCAAACCATTAAGTGTTATTATTGGACGATCAGCGATTGCAAGACTGGTTTTTTTCCAATCTTCGAATGTTACTATCCAAAAATAATTCGAATTGTAATCAGTCGGATTTTTTATTTAAAAAATCAAACTTTTTTGTTAGTTGAAGAACAGAAAATTTTAAATCAGAGCTAACCGATGATATATCCAGGAAACTTCCTAAGCACATTATTCAATTTAAAGTATGTAGTTTTTGACTCGAAAACTTGTGCTCGTTTTGATTTTTTGAATTAATTGTTTTTTAAATAAACAATGGCTTTTTGAACTTTGCCACTATTTTCTCCTAATTTGGTCAACTTGTAATTAGTTTCAGCAAAGAAAGAATGTATTTTCTTTCTAAAGAACTAAAATATAACATTTGTTGCAGTTTTACACATTAAATTATTTTTTTCTGGTCTTGATAATACCAGATTTCAAAAAAACTTTTTCACTTTTAGGCGTTTGCACCTTTTTCGCAACTTTTTGTCGTTTTTCTTCACATTGCGACATTTTTTACAGTTCAATTAACATATTACTGGTTTTCAAGATAAAGGAAAATCTTCAAAGATACATTGTGGTTGTAGCGGCTTCGACACCAATTTCTCGAAGAATTTAATAGAGTTTTTTTTACATGTGTCTTTAACTGTCTTTTTCATTTCTTCTTTAAGTCGAGTGAAATTTCCTGGAGATTGTCAAGTCTGACTGGCCTTTTTTATTGTTTGACAAAATAGCTCATGGCTTTCATGACTTGAAAATGATTTAAGAAAACAATTTCTAACTTTGCTTTTTTGATTGTTTTGTGTGTTTTTTGTTACCTAGTCTCCCTTATTAAGGATCACATATGATATTACTGGCGTCGAGAAAAGATGCAACAGTACAAAAGTTAAAGATCTTTTAAAAAATCATTATGACAGCACTGGCTTTGACACGGGTTTTTCTCAATAAAAGATAAATAAATTTTTGATATTTGTCTATCTTTGACGTTGTTTTTGCAAACCTAAGACACATTCTTAATAACTACTGATCTCAGGGGCTATTTTTTGACGAGTAAACGACCCTATTTATTATCTTTTTTGCAGCTGATCGCTTTTCTGACTTTGAAAATAAGTCTTCCCGAAAAACACAAAAAGTATTTCTTCAATTTTACCCTTTTTCGTTTTTGTCAATTTTTTATCTTGTCTCATTAATGAGTGGTCACATACCACATTATTGGCATTCAAAGAGGGCGCAACCGAACATATTTTGAGGGTCAGGAAATGGTTTTACGGCTTCGACAGCGTTTTCGCAAAAGTCTCATTTGAGTTTTGTTTGTTGTTTTTCTTTTCGTAACCCCACGAAAAATTGAATAAGACAGGTCCTAATGCGTTTCTATACAGGTATCGTCGCTAGTTATAAAGCGTATGGATAATTTCTCTTGATATCTAATGGTTTTTCTCACTTTGAAATTAGGAGTTTTTTAAAAAATAAGCTAATTTATTAACTTTGCTGTTTTTTCTTTTTTGTCTGATTGGAACCGAGACTTTTTTTGGACTAGTCCAGTATCTTTTATAGTACAGTACAATTCATTTTGCTCAGTTTCAGCTTTATCTGACTCTATATTGACTCTGTTACTAAGTTTTTTCTTTAATGTACATAAAGTTTTGGATGTAATTAAAGTTGTTGTTGTTTGATTTTGTCAAACGTCTTGCCTTGCTTCCTTAATAATGACCGATCTCATCAATCTAATGCAGCTTTTTCACTCCAGTGAATTATTTGGGTTGGAGGCAACATTTTTGCTCATACACAATTTTTTTGAATTGAACTTGAATTTTTGGTGTCTTCTATATGTTCTCATGTGGATGAGCGGGGTCTGAACTTTATGTGCAAACCCACATTACCGAGCCTCCTTGTTTGTTTTGGCGTGGTTTCTGAGAATTTCTGGAGTAACTTGCACATCAGATCTTAAAAGATGAAAGCAATATTGCGGAAATTATTCAGCGCTAAATTAGCCTCTCATTGGCTAATCTGAGAAGTCTACAATTTGGTACTTTTATTGGGGCTGTAAAGATGTACCGTTTACACAGGTTTAAAAAGTTGATTTCAATTATACTTTGCAAGCAGATTCCTAATGAAATGGTTATTCAAATCTTTTTTTCAAATATGCCTTCTAATAGCCATTAAAAAGATAAATAATCGAAGTTCAACTTCGATTATCGTTTTCAACCGGATAATGGGCCCAAGTGCTTAGAAGGCACAAAAACGCTCACTCAAGAGCGAAAGTTTATATATTTTGATTACTCAAAAATTTAAAAAAATTCGTATTGATAACAACATTTAATTTTTCCTTCAATAGACAAAACCTCTTATTATATAGGGTTCATGTGCGTTCATATAGAGTTCAATGGTTAAATCAGATCTTTTTTTTCTTTTCGGAGCACGTAAATTCCAACTGCATCTCCAATTGCAAAGTTTGGCTTAACATAACTTAGATTGTTCGGCAGTACTTCATATTTAATAAAGGTAATACACAACAAAGAGGCTCGGTATTGTGGGTGCGCACTTAATGTTCCGACCGATTGTCATCAAATTTTATTTTCAAAGAAGTATCATTTGATAGTTTGTAAATTGTTTAGCTGCTGACTAATAAAAAGTCGTTTTTTTTTCCGTTTGTGCCACCCAGCTTAGTGGATGCATATTATTTGCACCTCCCTACGCACGTGCCCATTTTTTACATAAAGACTTACAATGCAATGACACGGTGCTCTGTGATTGGGGGTGTATAACGTACTAGGGTCACAAACGAAAAAGATCCAAAAACTCTAACTTAATTTTGAATAATCTTCTATCCCACTATGAACTTCTAAACGTCTTTCCCAATATTGCCCCTCGTTATGATATGTTTACCACGATTGCGGGCAATAGGTTACCTGACCGCTCAGCGGTGGAGAGGTCTGTAATGATAAAGACTCTAAACTCGAATCTATAGCGAAACTTTTATTGGTTTCAAGGTGTTGTTTCAACTATTCAGAAGATCTGGATCTTAATGGAGCGCTTTCTTTCTTTTACAATGTGTTCACATTTTTTTTTCAATCTGTTGATGCCTATGAGAATTCAAATTAGAGTGAAATGAGCTTGGGAGAAGCAAAAGCAGAAAAAGAACGCGTGTGTTAAAACTTTCAAGTTCCAGCTCAGTTTTGGGGAGATCAGTTTTTCAAAGAAAAATTTTTTTCATCTAAAGCTATTTTGTTTTCGTTTTTTCCAAAGAATATCGAAGACACTAGTTTGCCTTTTAAAGAAACTAAATAGGTTCAAAATTTAAAAAGTTAGCTGCAAACCCGCATTTCAGTTAAAATACTAAAAGTTTTAGGTTGTTTAATGCGGTTTTGGATCTTTTCCGTTTGTGCCCCCAGCTTAGTGGGCGCATATTATTTGCACCTCCCAGACGCGCGTGCCATATTTTTACATAATGATTTAATATGTAGTGGCACGTGTTCTGTAACTGGGGGGCGCATAATGTACTGGGGGAGGCAAAAACGGAAAAGATCCGCGGTTTTCAGAAAAGCTCAAGAAATATCATATATCGTTAATTTTTGCGGTTCAAATAATTGGTACCCGTTTTAAACTATTGGGGTCAAAACAGATTAAAATAGCCTAGAATATCAAAAAATGTACTTATATACGGAATTTAAAGAGGCTTAAAATAACTAGGGCTAAAAAACAAAATATAATTGGCGTTAACTCTGAAAGTCCTTATTTTCGGTAAAAAATAGCGTATAGTTCTGCCAATAACAGGGGATGCAGCAGTAATTGTTTCTCTTTTATCAAAATAAACTTAGAAGCTTAAGTTGCGGCTGTTGTCTCTGATCATAAGTGAGTCCCAGCAGGAATCTTTTTTCGTACTTGTGTATATATTTTATATCTATCTATCTATATATATATATATATATATATATATGGTTTTAATGAAATCCTAGTAAACTATACTAAGATCAGGAATCAAACCTTATACAACATAAAATATGACAATGATAAAAGTTATGAAATCGGGCTTTCGAAATAGGCTTCAGGAAGTAAAATTCTGTGCGTAATATAAATTTGTTTATGAAAATAAGCAAAATGAAAAGCGAATTTTTAGTACCGAAAACTTAGCCAATAGAGTTAATCGTTTTTTTTATCACTCACAGACAAAATTCATAACTTTCAGCATTTTAGCGAAAGTAGAGGTCAAGATCAACCGAAGCTGCACCAAAAAGTCATTGACGTCTAACAATAAGATTGCAAATATTTAACTACTAACTTTACTCAGCTATCAGGCAGAGAAACCGTTTTAAAATCTTCCGAACTTACGTAATGCGTGACGGACCTATATGCTAGCTTGGATTTTCTGTTTTGATATTATTAACCCTCATTTGAAAGTTTGAAAACAGACCTGCTTCAACTATCTCGGCAGGTAAATATGGATATTCCAAATGTATAATTCTTTGTTTCATCTGTTTGAGAGAGCACTGGATGCAATTTTTTTGCATCATTATCAAAAAAATCACTGATAGAAGAGTTTACAAAATTTACCCTCTGTCTTCCAATTGACAAAAAGTTGAGCAAAGATCGTGGAAGAGAGGGTTCGGAACATTGCGTGCGTCAGTACATTACCAAACCTCATTGTTCTTATTAGTAACACAAAGTCGCATTTATAAAAAAAACTGATATCTGTTATCTGCTATTTATACTTACATAAAATGCATGATTTGTATGACATCTTATGCAATCCTTATTATGATACAAAGAAATTAACCCGGGTATGTGTGTAAAGGTAGGTCGCAATTTAGTACCAGCTCGATGAACGCTAAGAGGTGATCAGAAATCCGTTGATGAAATTGATTCTTAAGAAATATTATGGTTCATTTGAAACGATTTCATAGAATTTCAAATGCCTAGTTCTCATTTTTTCTACAAAGAGTTAAAAAAGATGAAACATGTGAGTTTTTTTCACAACACGTCAATACAAGAACACTATAAATTCTGATGATAATTTTATAAAACCTATATAAAATCTATATCCTTATTTGATATCAAATATTACAAAAAAGTTTACCTGGGAAGAATCCAAATATAAAAAATAGCACCAGTTAATAGAGTTGCCAAGCATGTCAAAGTGGATATTATTGCCAAAATTTGCCAGTCGTTCGCAGCTGAACGGATGTATCAAAATCATTGCCTCTGCTGACGCACTGTAGTTTGTAAACTTCCGCTGCTGCGATAAATTGAATTCGCTCGATTTCGAATGTCGATGATTGCAAAAATCAGTTTGATGTTGTGAAAATACAGGAAAATCAACAGCAGTTGTTCTGAAACTGTTCGAATATCGTTTTGCGTCGGATCCTCTTGAGTTGTAATGAGTGTGCACACAAATATTTTGGGGTTGGTAGCCTGAAGAGGGGTGATATCTGATCAAGTTTTCTTGCTGGTGATGATGGCAGAGGTTTTGCAGAGCTACGTTGTTCTCGTCAGCACAGCAGACGCAATTTTGGTACCCTGGAGTGCTTGAAGGGTCATCTGGTTGGGTTAAACTAGAGAGAAATATTATTCACTGTTAAATGTTATGTCTGGCCAGGTAAATTGATCAATTTTGTAGGAATAAACACAAGAGGGACTGATTTAGAAAGGGTAAAGATAGCTTTTCTCAAAAAATATTAACAATTATTCTGTAAAAGATTCGAAAACAATCGCCAAGAGATCTCGGGTAACTGGAAATTTCAATTGAAATATGTTTTGAAAAGTAGCATAAGCAAAAACTCTGATAACTGTCAGGTTTTTTTAATGATCGTTCCCACAAGAAGCTTCCCAAAAATTAAAGTTTCCGAAGAAATGATGCTTTTAAGACTAAAAGCTATAAGTTAATAGTATGCAGTAACTTTTTTTCCTGAAACCGTCGATGACAATGAGCCACAAAGTTTTCCAATTCAGATTTTTTGATCAATTTGTCGGTTGTTTTAAATAATTAAATTTCGTTAATTTAGCAACAGTCACATTATCAAGAAAACAAACCAGCTATAACTTTAGTGCAAGAGGAATAACATTTTGAATAAGTGCTCCTGGCTTCAGTTCATTTGCTGAAAATTGTACCTCATAAAAAAGTTTCCATTACCACCATATTAGGGCACAGCATATTCTTCAAAATTTTTATGTTTTAATAAGTGAGTTGCCCAGGATGAGGTGCGCGACCCAGGACAGGTATTGGCCAGACGGACTTGGGTAGCGGACAGTGGGTCGTCAGGCCGACGGTACCCAAAAACAGGTATTCACCAGACCCAAGAGAATTTGTCCAGCCTTTTGACCTGACTGAGTAGAACTAAGGCTAAACCATTGGCCAGAAATGAGGCCAGACCATTGGCCAGACTGAGCATACTTTATCCAGACTTTTGGCCAGACCAAACAGACCAAAATATGGGTATTGGTCAGACCGAACAGACCGAATTGTGGGTGTTGGCCGAACTGACTAAATAAGGTGTTGGCCAGACCAAACAGAACAGAAATTGCTAGTAGCCGGACGAAAGGCGCCAACAAAACTTTCCTCAGGATCAATGACTAGGGTCTAACCAACCCCATGAACAGGGCCCAATTTAATCTGGCCAATACCTGTCCTGGTTCTCGGCCCTCATCCTGGGTTTTAAATTTAACTTGAACTGTTCAGTTGTTTTAGTGTTTTTTTTTCGATTATGGTCGAGTAAAACTGAAATGTGAATAAAATCAATAAAAATCGCTTCAGAAACTAAGTCTATTATTCTGCATGGGAATGTTTTAAATGGCTTATCATTCGATTACAGTTGATTACTAATTTTAATTGAAAGAATCTCAGAATTGCCCGCTACCAAGTACTTCGTTGAAATTTTTGAATTTTGAAATTTTTGAAAATTGAAATTTTGAGTTCGAATATTTAAATTTGTAAATATTTAAAGTTAGCTTGTACTAGTGCCTTCGTTACTTTTTTTTCTTCCGGGACGTACTTCTGAGTGAAACTCAAATTCAGAGCTTGTTTTTCTGTCCTACAAAAATGATTCAACTCAATACTATTTTGATTGCGTCATTGTCTCCCCTGATTTTTGATTACCTGATGTTTGTCTGCTTAATTGGGAATCCATTTTGAAATCAAAAATAACAAAAATTAAGAGCAAATTTAGAAAACAAATGTTAACATTGGACAATGGACTCTTCATTTATAGTTTAAATTTAAAATGCACCTAACAATGAAAAACACTGTTTGAAATGAGGGGGAAAAACTTGCAATTCATTCGCTTAACAAAATGCTGACAACAACTTCACCATCAATTCACGTGAAAAATTGGAGCTGTCCTGGCACTGCTGTGTTTAATTTAAATTCAAACAATTTTTTCTGCAAAACATTTATAGGATTAAAATTTTGACAATTTGTGTGCCGATTGATAATTGCAGTCTGTTTCGCATTACCGACCGCCTCAAATTCGTTTTCATTATTACCATTATATAATTGTATCTGCTGATATCATTAAAAAATACAACCAACTTTGAGAGTAATGAAGATCAAAATTTAAAGTATTAAAAAAACTGGTATAAAGTTTATTAAAATTTTTATTATTAAATTATTTCAAAGATATCCGTTGGACTGTAAGATGATGATAAACTTTCTTTCCTAAAAATAATCAAAATTTTTGATGAATTTTTTGTCAAAAAGCTGGGAAATTTTAAAAGTTGCCTCATATATTTCAATGACAGCAGTTTTTATATCAACGAATAGCATAACTCATCAATTAAACCCTGTGTTCGAGAATCTTATTTATCTTATCAATTTTTTTTCCTTGTATGAAAGTTGAAAGTGTGGTAACTTAATGCTTATACTCAAGAAAGCACAAAATTTCATTAGTTTTTTTATGAAGCGCTTATGTCCTCATTTTTTTTGCCTATGTTGGCTTTGAAGTTTATGTGTTGCCACACATCGCCCCTTCTTTAGGTTCGTTGTTTACTGCTCGAATAGACACAGTAAAAAAAAAACAAAATAACCATAAGTTACGTGCTGTTTTTGCGCAATCCTATCGTTTAGATTACATCTACGCTGAGTTGACTGTTCAGAATTACAATAATAGACTAATATTCAGAAACTATTTGGTTTCAGACTAATAAAAACAAACCAGAAATTAAAACTGTCTGAAAATAACAACGAGTGAAAACAAACAATGAGTTCTATTGAATTCCATTGTAGACTAAATAGGATGCTGAATTTATTGTATGCTTTTGAAATCTAATTCTTAATTCTAAGCAATCGTCGTGGTCACTTCACGTCTATCATTTTTGATTGGATTATTGATTAGACTCTTCAGATTAAAAATGCAAACAGAGACATCGTGGTAAATACTTGAGGATGATCAGAGCAAAAAATAAGTTCAGGAAGTCATTGTTATAATCTATTAAATTTTAAATAACGTTGTTTTATAGAAAGTTTAAACAATCAATCGCATACTTGCAGCTTTTATTATGCTGCCTTAACCGAATTCTGGCATTAAAAATGATTATGAATATCTCGATTAAAGAAGCGATTAATCGGCACAAAATAATCGGTCCAATTATAACCCCCCTCCTCTCCCTATCCTCCCCCCCCCCCCCCCCCCCCCCCCCCCACCTGCACCACCACCTCGTCGTTATTAACCCCTATTATAATTTGCTTACGGTAAGGGGTGAGGTTTATGTTACATGCCCGCACCTAGCAAGCATGGGATTTTAGCGATGAATAATTTAAAGAGTTCGGAGGGGGAATTTGAACTTGCCATAGATTAATGCCCATATAAACAAAATATTGTAAAGGATTTTTTTGGATTTAAAACAACAAAACCACAATTAGGCTCCTTCCCAAATTCCACAGTGCTTTTAATTTGGGCTTAATTTGGGCAAATAAACAATTTGCTGCTATTGTACAATTGCTGCAGCAGAAATGGGCCATAAATGGAATGAATGGGAATAGCGCCTAAAATGGGAGGAGTCTACTGACGTTTCTCTTCCCTACAAAATCCAAAATTATAACATAAATCAACAGCAGAAGGGGAGGAACAACATTAAATTCAGCAACCACTTTTTGCCGAAAATGTTTGTATACATGTAGTTTTTAGTTTGTGGGTAAGTTTGTTTGTGTGTGTGTGTGTGTGTGTGTGTGTGCATGTGTGTGTGTGTGTGTGTGTGTATGTGTGTGTGTGTGTGTGTGTGCGTAAATGCGCGCGTGTGTGTGTGTTTGTCCCCGCGCGTGTGCGTGTGTAATAATAATAATAATAATAATAGTAATAATAATAATAATAATAATAATAATAATAATAATAATAATAATAATAATAATAATAATAATAATAATAATAATAATAATAATAATAATAATAATAATAATAATAATAATAATAATAATAATAATAATAATATAATAATAATAATAATAATAATAATAATAATAATAATAATAATAATAATAATAATAATAATAATAATAATAATAATAAATAATAATAATAATAATAATAATAATAATAATAATATTAATAATAATAATAATAATAATAATAATAATAATAATAATAATAATAATAATAATAATAATAATAATAATAATAATAATAGTAATAATAATAATAATAATAATAATAATAATAATAATAATAATAGTAATAATAAATTGTTTTAAGTAATTTAGCATTGCTGTACAAACTAAGCCGCACAGAACCGCCACTTACTTGATAGATCATCAAAAGGTCCGATGGTCCTCGTCATATGATGCCAGTAGCAGAACTAAGAAACTTTAAAAGAAAGGTTGTCAGATGCTTAAGATGCAAAGGATTTGAAATGATCAACTCAATGTATTAACGAAATTATTTGTTGGTTATTGCTAATGTAATTGTCTCTAAAAACTATACTGATAACGTTTCAATTCTTTTTCTCTCAAGATTTGTACTTCTGAAATGAAATTGGGGTTAAATTTTTTTATAAAGTTCAACAATTTTCTTATTCTTACTCCTAATCGTTTGGGGCTAAGTCCACTAACCGCGTTTGTATCTTTTAACTGACGGGATGATGTTCATTTTAACTCAG
>NC_134468.1:16830817-16863317 GCF_964194025.1 Convolutriloba macropyga
ATATATACAAATATACAAAAATATACATACATTATACAAAATTATACATACAAATAAATATGCATATATATATATATATATATATATTTATTTTTTTATTTATACACATATTTATATTTATAATTATATATATATATATATATATATATATTATATATATACATATTTTTAGATAGAAGTAAATACACTGACGAGTTTCTTTGTTCGCTATCCTTATTTTAAAATAGAAGTATAATAGTATAATGAATAAATATATATATATATATATATATATATATATATATATACATATATTTATCCAGCTATATATTTATTTATATAAATATATATATATAATATATATATATATATATATATATATATACATATTATATATATATATATATATATATATATATATATACAAGTATATATATATATATATATATATATATACTGACGATTTTCTTAGCTGGCTATCCTTATTTAAAAATAGAATTATAATAGCCTAATGTATATATAGCTATATAAATTATATATATATATATGTATATATAAGTATGTTATATATATTTATATAAATATATATATATATATATATATATATATATATAAGTATATATTTATATAGCTATATATACATTAGGCTATTATAATTCTATTTTTAAATAAGGATAGCCAACTAAGAAACTCATCAGTGTTTTTTTTTCATCACAGCGGCTAACAACATGAAAAACGACAACGAGGAGCAAAATTGATCTTAACTTTATTTGAAAGCAACCTGCAAATTCTTAAGGCCTTCAAATCTCAACGACTGTTGAGACAACTCAAGAACTTAATTTTTTAATGAAAAAGCTGCAATCAAGACAAGCTATTTAAATAAGCAACATAAGTCGGCTCAAAACAATCAATATTTCACTTACATAACTCGAAACTCGCAACCATAAAAAAAGCCACTATCGGGCTTAAGCAATACTCAATGTTTCAGTTACAATATGTGCAACGTAAAAGCTTAACAATAACAACTATGTGGCAGAGTACATTAACATCAAAGCTGCTTTAAACGAAAAGCTTTTCAAATGAAGTTTTTTCAAATTTCAAGCTCATGTGAGTTTTAAGTTTGGCGATTTCAAAACCCAAAAGTTTTACAGGCTTTGTAAAGCCCCCTCAACAAATCCAATTGCCCGGATTCAACAGGATGGTATCCACCCCTGGTTTGGAACTTTTTCTGGTAAATGGTCATCTCGGAGAACAGGTTGCGTCCTAGGTGTCTTTTGAGAATGACATTTGTTTCTTCAATCAATTCTGCTCTCACATCTAAACGAGGCAGCATCTTGACTACACGTACTCTGGTTCCGCTTTCAGCCAACACTTCTTTCACGGCAATTAACTTGCAGGCGACGTCAATGGGGGGCGATGCTGGCCTATTTTTAAAAGCTCCTAAGTCGTTGTTTCCTACCATGATGACCACGTAACGAAACTTTTTTGCCTTTCCAATGTCAGCATGGGTCAGATCTGCCGCCCTCCTTCCGCTTACTCCGTCCAGAAACACCGGAAGCTTCGAGAGATTTGAACATTTGTAGTGATTGGAACTCTTTAGATGTTTCAAGTTTGAGTCACCAACAATTAATATTCCAGGGTTCTTCTGTTGTTGCATCTAAACACATTATGTGCAGTACAAAAATATAACTTAACAGGCCGACTTAACACTTTAACTAAGACCTGGGAAATGGCGGCACCACTGAACCACCTCACTTGTTTTAAATCTTATATAAAGACCAAGACCAATTTCGAACCAGACAAAAATCAATCCAGACCAAAATCAATCCAGACCAAAATCGATCCAGACCAAAATCAGACCTTAGTAAAAAGCAGAAATAAACAAAAACTAATTATGTTCGAAACCTTCCCGCATTACACTAGCTAGATAAACGCCTTCGCTGTACTCAAATAGAACGCATTTCCATTTTAACTCCTCAACTCCAATTATTTTTAGGTCTCCAGGCAAGCCTATTCTATAGTGATATACAAGGCAATCGTCGATGTCATTTAGTACAGATTTCATCTTTTTACTCCTAAGGAAACGAACTGCGGCAACATGCCCTAATAATTCAGTTTTTGCAAAAAACTCTATTTTTACAAACTTTCGGGAAGACAGTTGCGCAAAACTATTTGAAATATTTTTTTTGTGATATGTATAGGCCTCGGACGTAAAAATTGTTCCATTGTCAAACCTACTTTGAAAATTCGAAAATTCGAAATCAAGACAAGCTATTTAAATAAGCAACATAAGTCGGCTCAAAACAATCAATATTTCACTTACATAACTCGAAACTCGCAACCATAAAAAAAGCCACTATCGGGCTTAAGCAATACTCAATGTTTCAGTTACAATATGTGCAACGTAAAAGCTTAACAATAACAACTATGTGGCAGAGTACATTAACATCAAAGCTGCTTTAAACGAAAAGCTTTTCAAATGAAGTTTTTTCAAGTTTCAAGCTCGTGTGAGTTTTAAGTTTGGCGATTTCAAAACCCAAAAGTTTTACAGGCTTTGTAAAGCCCCCTCAACAAATCCAATTGCCCGGATTCAACAGGATGGTATCCACCCCTGGTTTGGAACTTTTTCTGGTAAATGGTCATCTCGGAGAACAGGTTGCGTCCTAGGTGTCTTTTGAGAATGACATTTGTTTCTTCAATCAATTCTGCTCTCACATCTAAACGAGGCAGCATCTTGACTACACGTACTCTGGTTCCGCTTTCAGCCAACACTTCTTTCACGGCAATTAACTTGCAGGCGACGTCAATGGGGGGCGATGCTGGCCTATTTTTAAAAGCTCCTAAGTCGTTGTTTCCTACCATGATGACCACGTAACGAAATTTTTTGCCTTTCCAATGTCAGCATGGGTCAGATCTGCCGCCCTCCTTCCGCTTACTCCGTCCAGAAACACCGGAAGCTTCGAGAGATTTGAACATTTGTAGTGATTGGAACTCTTTAGATGTTTCAAGTTTGAGTCACCAACAATTAATATTCCAGGGTTCTTCTGTTGTTGCATCTAAACACATTATGTGCAGTACAAAAATATAACTTAACAGGCCGACTTAACACTTTTACTAAGACCTGGGAAATGGCGGCACCACTGAACCACCTCACTTGTTTTAAATCTTATATAAAGACCAAGACCAATTTCGAACCAGACAAAAATCAATCCAGACCAAAATCAATCCAGACCAAAATCGATCCAGACCAAAATCAGACCTTAGTAAAAAGCAGAAATAAACAAAAACTAATTATGTTCGAAACCTTCCCACATTACACTAGCTAGATAAACGCCTTCGCTGTACTCAAATAGAACGCATTTCCATTTTAACTCCTCAACTCCAATTATTTTTAGGTCTCCAGGCAAGCCTATTCTATAGTGATATACAAGGCAATCGTCGATGTCATTTAGTACTGATTTCATCTTTTTACTCCTAAGGAAACGAACTGCGGCAACATGCCCTAATAATTCAGTTTTTGCAAAAAACTCTATTTTTACAAACTTTCGGGAAGACAGTTGCGCAAAACTATTTGAAATATTTTTTTTGTGATATGTATAGGCCTCGGACGTAAAAATTGTTCCATTGTCAAACCTACTTTGAAAATTCGAAAGTTTGTTTACCTGAGCGAACTCGAGCGCTTCTTGGCTCAGTTTAGTGTATAAGTCAGCGTTGATGCCACTCTTAGAATGAGAACTTGTCTCATTGAATTGAGAAACAAGAAAATTGTCGACAATTTTTTCGGGGGTTTTGATAGATCCAGATACCGTTCGAATAAGTAAATGATTAGCGGATTCATATGAAAAAGCAGAGTAAAGCCAAAGGGGACCAAAATCTTTTACCTGAGTGGGAAGATGACGCAGTGCATGGAAATTGAAGGACTGCGATTCCGCAGAGAAAGCATTTATAAAAAGATTTAAAAACATATTTAATTGATTTTCAGCATAGCTGATCATTTTTTCCTCCAGTATTTTTTCACTGAACAACCGAATTGCTACTGATAACCGTAAAAAGCTTTCAACTAAAGATTCATTTGAACAAAATTTTTCAAATAGTAAGAGTGGCCCTAGGTGGAAGAAAAACAACTTGAAATCGGCTGCTTTCCACATCTTCAGATCTGATATTGTTTTTGGTTTATGAAGACTATCGTAAGGAACTAAGCATTTTAACATTGACTGGTCGAAAAGATTTTTATTTTTAAGCTTTGATAATAAGACACTCGTAAGAACTTTTGCAGAACCTAAGAAAACCTGATGCATTGGATCAACCAGAACGTACCAGGGAATGGGGAAAAACCTATTCAACGGAGATATGCCTTTGACACCAAAGCGTTTTAATCGAGCATTTTCTAAATGTTCGCAATTTTTTCTCTCAGATAATTTTTCGTGAACCGGATAGATCTTTCGCTTGGACTGATAAATTCCAGGAGAATAACAATAGGGGCATCCGTAATAACCATTAAACTGCTGCACCAAACAAACCGCTGCAGTCGCTGGCATATCACAGATTAAAAACAGAAACTTAAAAACGCACAAGCCGATGGATTCAACAAACACTGTAGAACTTAAAAACAGTTCCATTTCGATCGCAATTTTTTGAAGAAAAAATGACCAATGCTATGGCCCTTCCAAATGCCTAAAAGAGCATGGTTCTCAAATTTACTTCGAACTTTCTCAGGTAGGTTAAAAACTTCAATCCATACAGGCCAAACAGAAAAATTTCTAGACTTGAAAAGTGCCACACCGTCGATATTCATATTGAGATAGATTTCATTTGTTTTAATATCAATTTTTCCAGAAGACCAATTGCATTCTTTAAGCCAAGATTTTTTAATGAACGAGCAGTTGTTTTTGAGAATTTTTTTAAGTTGGGGAATCAGTTGGATTGCTATGAAAGAGGACTCACCATCTTTGAAAGTCGTTGTACTCGGTAAGAGTTCTCTTTGAACTGGTTCAAACAGGTTATTTGGGGAGGGGAGGAAACCAGAAAACAGCTTTAAAACTTGTCTCCGTGCAACGCCTGTAAAATTATTTTGCCTTGCTACAACCTCAAAAGCTCGAAAAAAATCATTTGTTGAAAAATCAGAGCCATCAAAAAGTTCAACTTCGATGTTTTCAAAATAATCTTCAGGAGTATCGCTTATTTCATCATCATCAACCTGCGGTTCAAAGCTTTGGAGTGCAATTTGTTCCTCATCTCTCAAAGGCGTTGAGCAAACATGAGCTAGAGGTGCTAAAGGAACAAATGAATCGTTGTTACTTCTAGGTGACTCGAAGCTTACCCTACTTAGATTAAGAGAATTTGAAAAATCGCGGCTAGATCTTGAATCGCGTCTACAATCAAGCGAACCATAAATTTCCTGGTACGAAACCTGCCTGAATTCCTCATCTGAACTCTCAGAGCTAGATTCCATTTCTGTTACAAAGATGACGTTTCCAAAGCGATGTCTCAAATCAACTTGAACACTTTTTTTGCTTAATTTTTTCTTTTTTACAGTAGGAACATCTTTATTTTCCTTATTTCTCGACCCTTTTTGTTTTTCGTGATCTCTTTTTCGTTTAGGTAATTTGTCTACTAGGGGGTCACAATGTTTCGAAGGGTGCTTACAAAGACAAAATTCGTTGAAACTGCCAAAAAAATTTACATCATACTTGACAGTTATTTCATCTCCTACATTAATATCACAAACTGCCAAACACCGAGCTACTGAGCCACTTATATCATACTTAGCGTTCGGTTTACAGGAAGAATTTATGAAGGATATTGGCCCAAGCATCAGGTAGGTGGCCTTCAAATTCGTACTTCTAGCTATCAAGGAGAAATCATTAACCCCGGCAATGTGCTCTGAGTCTGGTAGCTCACTTAAAAAACCTGAAATCCCTTCAACAAGATTTCCACGTTTGACTTCCTTCTTAGCAAAAAGCCCTAATTGGGAGAAAGCCTGAGAGGGGATGTAGTTTACTAGATCATACGATACTATCCGTAGACTTTTCTGATACTGATCGTCCAGAAAACTCTCCACGAGCTTTGCTTCATTACACAACTGAGTTTTTTCATCATCACAGTGAATTTTGTGCGCCTCAACACCCTCAGAGTCCACGTACTTCCCCAGCAACCTGCTGTCAATTCTTGCTAACGTTTTCCATGGCAACTTTTGGGTTTCTAGTTTAACATTCATCTCTGGAAAAAATGACTGCATTGTCACGGTCAAACATTAACAAGTGATTTCCACTGAAATTTCAGACAATTTACAAAAAACGGAAGTAATGAATTTGTTTTACGTATGAAAACAACATTTCAACAATGAAACCTAGAGTTTATTTACTAGGGTTATTACGAGCAAATCTTTCCTTCAGTCCGACTTGATTGGCGCCTATCTTTGCTCTGTTGTAGGCGTACAAGGACCCTCCGCAGAAAATTCGTACTGCTTCTAAAAAATCACTAAATGATTCACCAGAAAAAACAGCAGTACAAAAGCTTGCAAATCAACCTTTGAAAGCAACTTCAGCCTCCCTTGGAGCACGTTTCCTTACACTTCTATGCTTCTTACGAGGCGAAAAACAAAACTCGTTTCTTTCCTCTTCTGTGGGGAGAATTCTTTTCACCAGAAAAGCTCCGAACGCACGATATTTGCCGTAATCTCCATCGAAATCTAACAGATTGATTCCTTTGTAGAAATAAAGTTTACGTCCTGAAGATTTCAACGCGTGACACTTCTTCCTATTCTAAAAAACAAAACAGAAAAAATCAAAAATTTTATCCTTCCATTCTCTTCAACCTCAAAAAATTACCTCATGTTTCAGGTCGATAGCCAAGGAAGCTAGTAAGTTAAAGAGCTCGAATTCTATTACGCAGGTTTCTTCCAGACGTTCTTCTAACTTCAACAAAGTCTCAAGGATTTTCTCCAGGTGTTGAGTAGAAAGGATACACCCCGGTCTTAGACTTTGGATCTCATCCAAGCATTCAGAGTCCATTACAATCTTAAAAAAGTTTTGGGGGTATTATGTGTTCAAGAAACAAAAATGACAAGAGCTATACACAATGGTTTATTCTGCTAGACATCCTCCAACACTTTGGAAGAAACTTGGATAAAATTCTCTAATTTAATCACTTTGATCTCGAAGTCCTCCACGACGGCAGAGGAAGCTTAAAACTTATATGATCCGAGCCAACGAATAACAAATCGTGTTTTCTAATCCAGAAAAAGCTTCATACTAAGTTGGTCGTTTGCAACATACAGTAGTTTAGAGAAATAAAAACCCTCGTGAGGAAAATGCACAGTCAACGATTTATTGATACAAGACATCATTTCAGATGAATCAACGAAAAGAAAATCCAAACTGAAATTGCCAACAATGTAATTGAGAGCACAAGAATATCTAATACAAGGCTATCGTTGATCAATCTTGCTCGTCATCCTTGAACCCTTTATTCTTGTATCCGTTGCCCATAACGTTTACAAGGCGAACAACACGGCGGTACACTTTTTTTGAGTATTGATCTCCTAGTACAGCTTTTAAGGAGTCTTTAAACTTAATTTCGCAGTCAGCGTCAGCCCTTACTCGACCAGTTGACTCTGATTTCAATTCCTTACGAGGATCGACAACAATTTTTGCGAGCTCATCTTTGCTCCAAAGTTCTCGAGCAATCCTTTTCCCTTTTTCTTCCGCAGTTTCTCCTCCTAAATTTGTTAAGCATTTCTCCTTATAGAACACTTGCGTGACCGGTTCGCTAGTGGAGTCATTTTCTTTTTCGTTAGAAGCATCTTTCATGCTTTCGATTTCTTTGGCCGACTTTCTCGCAAGAATCAATACATCTCTTTGAACTTCATTAGATTTAACTAGGCGTTGTTCGATGCGCGAAATAACATGCAGAATCTTCTCAATGACAAGATCCTTCCTAGCCTCATCTTCACCACTCAAGTGACCGCAAGACGAGCACTTGCCACTCTCCTTACTACTCCCAGCAACATTTTGCCCTTTTTCCTTTTCCATCACTGCTTCTACATTCCCTTGCGGCTTTGCAACCTTAGCTTTCGCAGAGATTTCGGGCGAAGCGTTATCTGATTCATCATCTTCTGAATCATCAGAAAAATCTTGTTCGTCAGGAGCTGGCCTTTTTCGGTTTTGGCTCCCTGATAAATGTTGCTCTTTTATAGTGCTCATCACATTAGTGATGTCCAGTTCATCGACGTTTCCAGGGGCAGTAGTTAAATACTGATCCAGCCTCAACATCTCGTCTAATGATCCATAGGCCTGGAATTTCCCACGGCCAATACCTGGGAAATCAACAACCTCCTTGCGCCTAAGACTTATTTTTTGAGAGTCGAGAAAGCCAGTGGGCCATGCCTTTTCGCTGGATTCGAACACCATATAAGAATTGTCACTCTCGAAACAGAATAAGAAATGCACATCGTTCAACGAAATATCTTTTGAACGTACAGTTTTCTCCAAGTTACGTTGTGAGGATCGAATTGGAACTGGCATTATGGCAACCTAAGCAAAAAATGAGTTGAGCAAATGGTTTTAAATTTTGTCAAATTTTGCGCTGAAAAAACTCATGTTTCAACATAATCAGCTTTTCAGCTTAGTCAGGGACTTAATTCAAATCAAATGAGCACAAGCACTTATTATGAAATTGCACACGCATATTTTTTGAGCACGAATTTTGACAACGTATTGAGTACTTTTTTCGTAGGCCACCTAGATCAAAAATTACCTCTCTGTTAGAACCTACTAGGATTATGACACTCCTACATGGACCCTCAATTCATTTGAACAAGTCCTTCACAACATTGAAAGTCACTTTTCATGAAATTAGACAACCATATTTTTTGAGCCCGAAATTTGACAACGTATTGAGTACTTTTTTCGCAGGCCACCTAGATCAAAAATTACCTCTCTGTTAGAACCTACTAGGATTATGACACTCCTACATGGACCCTCAATTCATTTGAACAAGTCCTTCACAACATTGAAAGTCACTTTTCATGGAATTAGACAACCATATTTTTTGAGCCCGAAATTTGACAACGTATTGAGTACTTTTTTCGTAGAACACCTAGATCAAAAATTATCTCTCTGTTAGAACCTACTAGGATTATGACACTCCTACATGGACCCTCAATTCATTTGAACAAGTCCTTCACAACATTGAAAGTCACTTTTCATGAAATTGCACAAGCATATTTTTGAGCGCGAAATTTGACGTATTGAGTACTTTTTTTCGTAGAACACCTAGATCAAAAATTACCTCTCTGTTAGAACCTACTAGGATTATGACACTCCTACATGGACCCTCAATTCATTTGAACAAGTCCTTCACAACATTGAAAGTCACTTTTCATGAAATTGCACAAGCATATTTTTTGAGCCCGAAATTTGACAACGTATTGAGTACTTTTTTCGTAGAACACCTAGATCAAAAATTACCTCTCTGTTAGAACCTACTAGGATTTTGACACTCCTACATGGACCCTCAATTCATTTGAACAAGTCCTTCACAACATTGAAAGTCACTTTTCATGAAATTGCACAAGCATATTTTTTGAGCCCGAAATTTGACAACGTATTGAGTACTTTTTTCGTAGAACACTTAGATCAAAAATTATTTCTCTGTTAGAACCTACTAGGATTATGACACTCCTACATGGACTCTCAATTCATTTGAACAAGTCCTTCACAACATTGAAAGTCACTTTTCATGAAATTGCACAAGCATATTTTTTGAGCCCGAAATTTGACAACGTATTGAGTACTTTTTTCGTAGGCCACCTAGATCAAAAATTACCTCACTGTTAGAACCTACTAGGATTATGACACTCCTACATGGACCCTCAATTCATTTGAACAAGTCCTTCACAACATTGAAAGTCACTTTTCATGAAATTGCACAAGCATATTTTTTGAGCCCGAAATTTGACAACGTATAGAGTACTTTTTTCGTATACCACCTAGGTCAAAAATTCTTTACCCCTCAGACTGTACTCGGACAGTGACACTCCTCCTTAGACTCTCAATTCATTTGAATAAGTCCTTGACTAGGTTCAAAAGCGATTTATGTTGAAACATCATATAGCTAGTTTTTGAGCGCGAAATTTGACAACGTATAGAGTACTTTTTTCGTATACCACCTAGGTCAAAAATTCTTTACCCCTCAGACTGTACTCGGACAGTGACACTCCTCCTTAGACTCTCAATTCATTTGAATAAGTCCTTGACTAGGTTCAAAAGCGATTTATGTTGAAACACCATATAGCTTGTTTTTGAGCGCGAAATTTGACAACGTATAGAGTACTTTTTTCGTATACAACCTAGGTCAGAAATTCTTTACCCCTCAGACTGTACTCGGACAGTGACACTCCTCCTTAGACCCTCAATTCATTTGAATAAGTCCTTGACTAGGTTCAAAAGCGATTTATGTTGAAACACCATATAGCTAGTTTTTGAGAGCGAAATTTGACAACGTATAGAGTACTTTTTTCGTATACCCCCTAGGTCAAAAATTCTTTACCCCTCAGACTGTACTCGGACAGTGACACTCCTCCTTAGACTCTCAATTCATTTGAATAAGTCCTTGACTAGGTTCAAAAGCGATTTAAGTTGAAACATCATATAACTAGTTTTTGAGCGCGAAATTTGACAACGTATAGAGTACTTTTTTCGTATACCACCTAGGTCAAAAATTCTTTACCCCTCAGACTGTACTCGGACAGTGACACTCCTCCTTAGACTCTCAATTCATTTGAATAAGTCCTTGACTAGGTTCAAAAGCGATTTATGTTGAAACACCATATAGCTTGTTTTTGAGCGCGAAATTTGACAACGTATAGAGTACTTTTTTCGTATACCACCTAGGTCAAAAATTCTTTACCCCTCAGACTGTACTCGGACTGTGACACTCCTCCTTAGACTCTCAATTCATTTGAATAGGTCCTTGACTAGGTTCAAAAGCGATTTATGTTGAAACATCATATAGCTAGTTTTTGAGCGCGAAATTTGACAACGTATAGAGTACTTTTTTCGTATACCACCTAGGTCAAAAATTCTTTACCCCTCAGACTGTACTCGGACAGTGACACTCCTCCTTAGACCCTCAATTCATTTGAATAAGTCCTTGACTAGGTTCAAAAGCGATTTATGTTGAAACATCATATAGCTAGTTTTTGAGCGCGAAATTTGACAACGTATAGAGTACTTTTTTCGTATACCACCTAGGTCAAAAATTCTTTACCCCTCAGACTGTACTCGGACAGTGACACTCCTCCTTAGACTCTCAATTCATTTGAATAAGTCCTTGACTAGGTTCAAAAGCGATATATGTTGAAACACCATATAGCTTGTTTTTGAGCGCGAAATTTGACAACGTATAGAGTACTTTTTTCGTATACCACCTAGGTCAAAAATTCTTTACCCCTCAGACTGTACTTGGACAGTGACACTCCTCCTTAGACCCTCAATTCATTTGAATAAGTCCTAGACTATGTTCAAAAGCGATTTATGTTGAAACACCATATAGCTAGTTTTTGAGCGCGAAATTTGACAACGTATAGAGTACTTTTTTCGTATACCACCTAGGTCAAAAATTCTTTACCCCTCAGACTGTACTCGGACAGTGACACTCCTCCTTAGACTCTCAATTCATTTGAATAAGTCCTTGACTAGGTTCAAAAGCGATTTATGTTGAAACATCATATAGCTAGTTTTTGAGCGCGAAATTTGACAACGTATAGAGTACTTTTTTCGTATACCACCTAGGTCAAAAATTCTTTACCCCTCAGACTGTACTCGGACAGTGACACTCCTCCTTAGACTCTCAATTCATTTGAATAAGTCCTTGACTAGGTTCAAAAGCGATTTATGTTGAAACACCATATAGCTTGTTTTTGAGCGCGAAATTTGACAACGTATAGAGTACTTTTTTCGTATACAACCTAGGTCAGAAATTCTTTACCCCTCAGACTGTACTCGGACATTGACACTCCTCCTTAGACCCTCAATTCATTTGAATAAGTCCTTGACTAGGTTCAAAAGCGATTTATGTTGAAACACCATATAGCTAGTTTTTGAGAGCGAAATTTGACAACGTATAGAGTACTTTTTTCGTATACCACCTAGGTCAAAAATTCTTTACCCCTCAGACTGTACTCAGACAGTGACACTCCTCCTTAGACTCTCAATTCATTTGAATAAGTCCTTGACTAGGTTCAAAAGCGATTTATGTTGAAACATCATATAGCTAGTTTTTGAGCGCGAAATTTGACAACGTATAGAGTACTTTTTTCGTATACCACCTAGGTCAAAAATTCTTTACCCCTCAGACTGTACTCGGACAGTGACACTCCTCCTTAGACTCTCAATTCATTTGAATAAGTCCTTGACTAGGTTCAAAAGCGATTTATTATGAAACACCATATAGCTTGTTTTTGAGCGCGAAATTTGACAACGTATAGAGTACTTTTTTCGTATACCACCTAGGTCAAAAATTCTTTACCCCTCAGACTGTACTCGGACAGTGACACTCCTCCTTAGACTCTCAATTCATTTGAATAAGTCCTTGACTAGGTTCAAAAGCGATTTATTATGAAACACCATATAGCTTGTTTTTGAGCGCGAAATTTGACAACGTATAGAGTACTTTTTTCGTATACCACCTAGGTCAAAAATTCTTTACCCCTCAGACTGTACTCGGACAGTGACACTCCTCCTTAGACTCTCAATTCATTTGAATAAGTCCTTGACTAGGTTCAAAAGCGATTTATTATGAAACACCATATAGCTTGTTTTTGAGCGCGAAATTTGACAACGTATAGAGTACTTTTTTCGTATACCACCTAGGTCAAAAATTCTTTACCCCTCAGACTGTACTCGGACAGTGACACTCCTCCTTAGACTCTCAATTCATTTGAATAAGTCCTTGACTAGGTTCAAAAGCGATTTATGTTGAAACATCATATAGCTAGTTTTTGAGCGCGAAATTTGACAACGTATAGAGTACTTTTTTCGTATACCACCTAGGTCAAAAATTCTTTACCCCTCAGACTGTACTCGGACAGTGACACTCCTCCTTAGACCCTCAATTCATTTGAATAAGTCCTTGACTAGGTTCAAAAGCGATTTATGTTGAAACATCATATAGCTAGTTTTTGAGCGCGAAATTTGACAACGTATAGAGTACTTTTTTCGTATACCACCTAGGTCAAAAATTCTTTACCCCTCAGACTGTACTCGGACAGTGACACTCCTCCTTAGACTCTCAATTCATTTGAATAAGTCCTTGACTAGGTTCAAAAGCGATATATGTTGAAACACCATATAGCTTGTTATTGTGCGCGAAATTTGACAACGTATAGAGTACTTTTTTCGTATACCATCTAGGTCAAAAATTCTTTACCCCTCAGACTGTACTCGGACAGTGACACTCCTCCTTAGACCCTCAATTCATTTGAATAAGTCCTTGACTAGGTTCAAAAGCGATTTATGTTGAAACACCATATAGCTAGTTTTTGAGCGCGAAATTTGACAACGTATAGAGTACTTTTTTCGTATACCACCTAGGTCAAAAATTCTTTACCCCTCAGACTGTACTCAGACAGTGACACTCCTCCTTAGACTCTCAATTCATTTGAATAAGTCCTTGACTAGGTTCAAAAGCGATTTATGTTGAAACATCATATAGCTAGTTTTTGAGCGCGAAATTTGACAACGTATAGAGTACTTTTTTCGTATACCACCTAGTTCAAAAATTCTTTACCCCTCAGACTGTACTCGGACAGTGACACTCCTCCTTAGACTCTCAATTCATTTGAATAAGTCCTTGACTAGGTTCAAAAGCGATTTATGTTGAAACACCATATAGCTTGTTTTTGAGCGCGAAATTTGACAACGTATAGAGTACTTTTTTCGTATACAACCTAGGTCAGAAATTCTTTACCCCTCAGACTGTACTCGGACAGTGACACTCCTCCTTAGACCCTCAATTCATTTGAATAAGTCCTTGACTAGGTTCAAAAGCGATTTATGTTGAAACACCATATAGCTAGTTTTTGAGAGCGAAATTTGACAACGTATAGAGTACTTTTTTCGTATACCACCTAGGTCAAAAATTCTTTACCCCTCAGACTGTACTCGGACAGTGACACTCCTCCTTAGACTCTCAATTCATTTGAATAAGTCCTTGACTAGGTTCAAAAGCGATTTATGTTGAAACATCATATAGCTAGTTTTTGAGCGCGAAATTTGACAACGTATAGAGTACTTTTTTCGTATACCACCTAGGTCAAAAATTCCTTACCCCTCAGACTGTACTCGGACAGTGACACTCCTCCTTAGACTCTCAATTCATTTGAATAAGTCCTTGACTAGGTTCAAAAGCGATTTATGTTGAAACACCATATAGCTTGTTTTTGAGCGCGAAATTTGACAACGTATAGAGTACTTTTTTCGTATACCACCTAGGTCAAAAATTCTTTACCCCTCAGACTGTACTAGGACAGTGACACTCCTCCTTAGACTCTCAATTCATTTGAATAAGTCCTTGACTAGGTTCAAAAGCGATTTATGTTGAAACATCATATAGCTAGTTTTTGAGCGCGAAATTTGACAACGTATAGAGTACTTTTTTCGTATACCACCTAGGTCAGAAATTCTTTACCCCTCAGACTGTACTCGGACAGTGACACTCCTCTTTAGACCCTCAATTCATTTGAATAAGTCCTTGACTAGGTTCAAAAGCGATTTATGTTGAAACACCATATAGCTTGTTTTTGAGCGCGAAATTTGACAACGTATAGAGTACTTTTTTCGTATACCACCTAGGTCAGAAATTCTTTGCCCCTCAGACTGTACTCGGACAGTGACACTCCTCCTTAGACCCTCAATTCATTTGAATAAGTCCTTGACTAGGTTCAAAAGCGATTTATGTTGAAACACCATATAGCTAGTTTTTGAGCGCGAAATTTGACAACGTATAGAGTACTTTTTTCGTATACCACCTAGGTCAAAAATTCTTTACCCCTCAGACTGTACTCGGACAGTGACACTCCTCCTTAGACTCTCAATTCATTTGAATAAGTCCTTGACTAGGTTCAAAAGCGATTTATGTTGAAACATCATATAGCTAGTTTTTGAGCGCGAAATTTGACAACGTATAGAGTACTTTTTTCGTATACCACCTAGGTCAAAAATTCTTTACCCCTCAGACTGTACTCGGACAGTGACACTCCTCCTTAGACCCTCAATTCATTTGAATAAGTCCTTGACTAGGTTCAAAAGCGATATATGTTGAAACACCATATAGCTTGTTTTTGAGCGCGAAATTTGACAACGTATAGAGTACTTTTTTCGTATACCACCTAGGTCAAAAATTCTTTACCCCTCAGACTGTACTCGGACAGTGACACTCCTCCTTAGACCCTCAATTCATTTGAATAAGTCCTTGACTATGTTCAAAAGCGATTTATGTTGAAACACCATATAGCTAGTTTTTGAGCGCGAAATTTGACAACGTATAGAGTACTTTTTTCGTATACCACCTAGGTCAAAAATTCTTTACCCCTCAGACTGTACTCGGACAGTGACACTCCTCCTTAGACTCTCAATTCATTTGAATAAGTCCTTGACTAGGTTCAAAAGCGATTTATGTTGAAACATCATATAGCTAGTTTTTGAGCGCGAAATTTGACAACGTATAGAGTACTTTTTTCGTATACCACCTAGGTCAAAAATTCTTTACCCCTCAGACTGTACTCGGACAGTGACACTCCTCCTTAGACTCTCAATTCATTTGAATAAGTCCTTGACTAGGTTCAAAAGCGATTTATGTTGAAACACCATATAGCTTGTTTTTGAGCGCGAAATTTGACAACGTATAGAGTACTTTTTTCGTATACAACCTAGGTCAGAAATTCTTTACCCCTCAGACTGTACTCGGACATTGACACTCCTCCTTAGACCCTCAATTCATTTGAATAAGTCCTTGACTAGGTTCAAAAGCGATTTATGTTGAAACACCATATAGCTAGTTTTTGAGAGCGAAATTTGACAACGTATAGAGTACTTTTTTCGTATACCACCTAGGTCAAAAATTCTTTACCCCTCAGACTGTACTCAGACAGTGACACTCCTCCTTAGACTCTCAATTCATTTGAATAAGTCCTTGACTAGGTTCAAAAGCGATTTATGTTGAAACATCATATAGCTAGTTTTTGAGCGCGAAATTTGACAACGTATAGAGTACTTTTTTCGTATACCACCTAGGTCAAAAATTCTTTACCCCTCAGACTGTACTCGGACAGTGACACTCCTCCTCAGACTCTCAATTCATTTGAATAAGTCCTTGACTAGGTTCAAAAGCGATTTATTATGAAACACCATATAGCTTGTTTTTGAGCGCGAAATTTGACAACGTATAGAGTACTTTTTTCGTATACCACCTAAGTCAAAAATTCTTTACCCCTCAGACTGTACTCGGACAGTGACACTCCTCCTTAGACTCTCAATTCATTTGAATAAGTCCTTGACTAGGTTCAAAAGCGATTTATTATGAAACACCATATAGCTTGTTTTTGAGCGCGAAATTTGACAACGTATAGAGTACTTTTTTCGTATACCACCTAGGTCAAAAATTCTTTACCCCTCAGACTGTACTCGGACAGTGACACTCCTCCTTAGACTCTCAATTCATTTGAATAAGTCCTTGACTAGGTTCAAAAGCGATTTATTATGAAACACCATATAGCTTGTTTTTGAGCGCGAAATTTGACAACGTATAGAGTACTTTTTTCGTATACCACCTAGGTCAAAAATTCTTTACCCCTCAGACTGTACTCGGACAGTGACACTCCTCCTTAGACTCTCAATTCATTTGAATAAGTCCTTGACTAGGTTCAAAAGCGATTTATGTTGAAACATCATATAGCTAGTTTTTGAGCGCGAAATTTGACAACGTATAGAGTACTTTTTTCGTATACCACCTAGGTCAAAAATTCTTTACCCCTCAGACTGTACTCGGACAGTGACACTCCTCCTTAGACCCTCAATTCATTTGAATAAGTCCTTGACTAGGTTCAAAAGCGATTTATGTTGAAACATCATATAGCTAGTTTTTGAGCGCGAAATTTGACAACGTATAGAGTACTTTTTTCGTATACCACCTAGGTCAAAAATTCTTTACCCCTCAGACTGTACTCGGACAGTGACACTCCTCCTTAGACTCTCAATTCATTTGAATAAGTCCTTGACTAGGTTCAAAAGCGATATATGTTGAAATACCATATAGCTTGTTATTGTGCGCGAAATTTGACAACGTATAGAGTACTTTTTTCATATACCACCTAGGTCAAAAATTCTTTACCCCTCAGACTGTACTCGGACAGTGACACTCCTCCTTAGACCCTCAATTCATTTGAATAAGTCCTTGACTAGGTTCAAAAGCGATTTATGTTGAAACACCATATAGCTAGTTTTTGAGCGCGAAATTTGACAACGTATAGAGTACTTTTTTCGTATACCACCTAGGTCAAAAATTCTTTACCCCTCAGACTGTACTCAGACAGTGACACTCCTCCTTAGACTCTCAATTCATTTGAATAAGTCCTTGACTAGGTTCAAAAGCGATTTATGTTGAAACATCATATAGCTAGTTTTTGAGCGCGAAATTTGACAACGTATAGAGTACTTTTTTCGTATACCACCTAGTTCAAAAATTCTTTACCCCTCAGACTGTACTCGGACAGTGACACTCCTCCTTAGACTCTCAATTCATTTGAATAAGTCCTTGACTAGGTTCAAAAGCGATTTATGTTGAAACACCATATAGCTTGTTTTTGAGCGCGAAATTTGACAACGTATAGAGTACTTTTTTCGTATACAACCTAGGTCAGAAATTCTTTACCCCTCAGACTGTACTCGGACAGTGACACTCCTCCTTAGACCCTCAATTCATTTGAATAAGTCCTTGACTAGGTTCAAAAGCGATTTATGTTGAAACACCATATAGCTAGTTTTTGAGAGCGAAATTTGACAACGTATAGAGTACTTTTTTCGTATACCACCTAGGTCAAAAATTCTTTACCCCTCAGACTGTACTCGGACAGTGACACTCCTCCTTAGACTCTCAATTCATTTGAATAAGTCCTTGACTAGGTTCAAAAGCGATTTATGTTGAAACATCATATAGCTAGTTTTTGAGCGCGAAATTTGACAACGTATAGAGTACTTTTTTCGTATACCACCTAGGTCAAAAATTCTTTACCCCTCAGACTGTACTCGGACAGTGACACTCCTCCTTAGACTCTCAATTCATTTGAATAAGTCCTTGACTAGGTTCAAAAGCGATTTATGTTGAAACACCATATAGCTTGTTTTTGAGCGCGAAATTTGACAACGTATAGAGTACTTTTTTCGTATACCACCTAGGTCAAAAATTCTTTAACCCTCAGACTGTACTAGGACAGTGACACTCCTCCTTAGACTCTCAATTCATTTGAATAAGTCCTTGACTAGGTTCAAAAGCGATTTATGTTGAAACATCATATAGCTAGTTTTTGAGCGCGAAATTTGACAACGTATAGAGTACTTTTTTCGTATACCACCTAGGTCAGAAATTCTTTACCCCTCAGACTGTACTCGGACAGTGAAACTCCTCTTTAGACCCTCAATTCATTTGAATAAGTCCTTGACTAGGTTCAAAAGCGATTTATGTTGAAACACCATATAGCTTGTTTTTGAGCGCGAAATTTGACAACGTATAGAGTACTTTTTTCGTATACCACCTAGGTCAGAAATTCTTTGCCCCTCAGACTGTACTCGGACAGTGACACTCCTCCTTAGACCCTCAATTCATTTGAATAGGTCCTTGACTAGGTTCAAAAGCGATTTATGTTGAAACACCATATAGCTAGTTTTTGAGCGCGAAATTTGACAACGTATAGAGTACTTTTTTCGTATACCACCTAGGTCAAAAATTCTTTACCCCTCAGACTGTACTCGGACAGTGACACTCCTCCTTAGACTCTCAATTCATTTGAATAAGTCCTTGACTAGGTTCAAAAGCGATTTATGTTGAAACATCATATAGCTAGTTTTTGAGCGCGAAATTTGACAACGTATAGAGTACTTTTTTCGTATACCACCTAGGTCAAAAATTCTTTACCCCTCAGACTGTACTCGGACAGTGACACTCCTCCTTAGACCCTCAATTCATTTGAATAAGTCCTTGACTAGGTTCAAAAGCGATTTATGTTGAAACACCATATAGCTAGTTTTTGAGAGCGAAATTTGACAACGTATAGAGTACTTTTTTCGTATACCACCTAGGTCAAAAATTCTTTACCCCTCAGACTGTACTCGGACAGTGACACTCCTCCTTAGACTCTAAATTCATTTGAATAAGTCCTTGACTAGGTTCAAAAGCGATTTATGTTGAAACATCATATAGCTAGTTTTTGAGCGCGAAATTTGACAACGTATAGAGTACTTTTTTCGTATACCACCTAGGTCAAAAATTCTTTACCCCTCAGACTGTACTCGGACAGTGACACTCCTCCTTAGACTCTCAATTCATTTGAATAAGTCCTTGACTAGGTTCAAAAGCGATTTATGTTGAAACATCATATAGCTAGTTTTTGAGCGCGAAATTTGACAACGTATAGAGTACTTTTTTCGTATACCACCTAGGTCAAAAATTCTTTACCCCTCAGACTGTACTCGGACAGTGACACTCCTCCTTAGACTCTCAATTCATTTGAATAAGTCCTTGACTAGGTTCAAAAGCGATTTATGTTGAAACATCATATAGCTAGTTTTTGAGAGCGAAATTTGACAACGTATAGAGTACTTTTTTCGTATACCACCTAGGTCAAAAATTCTTTACCCCTCACACTGTACTCGGACAGTGACACTCCTCCTTAGACTCTCAATTCATTTGAATAAGTCCTTGACTAGGTTCAAAAGCGATTTATGTTGAAACACCATATAGCTTGTTTTTGAGCGCGAAATTTGACAACGTATAGAGTACTTTTTTCGTATACCACCTAGGTCAAAAATTCTTTACCCCTCAGACTGTACTCGGACAGTGACACTCCTCCTTAGACTCTCAATTCATTTGAATAAGTCCTTGACTAGGTTCAAAAGCGATTTATGTTGAAACATCATATAGCTAGTTCTTGAGCGCGAAATTTGACAACGTATAGAGTACTTTTTTCGTATACCACCTAGGTCAGAAATTCTTTACCCCTCAGACTGTACTCGGACAGTGACACTCCTCTTTAGACCCTCAATTCATTTGAATAAGTCCTTGACTAGGTTCAAAAGCGATTTATGTTGAAACACCATATAGCTAGTTTTTGAGCGCGAAATTTGACAACGTATAGAGTACTTTTTTCGTATACCACCTAGGTCAAAAATTCTTTACCCCTCAGACTGTACTCGGACAGTGACACTCCTCCTTAGACTCTCAATTCATTTGAATAAGTCCTTGACTAGGTTCAAAAGCGATTTATGTTGAAACATCATATAGCTAGTTTTTGAGCGCGAAATTTGACAACGTATAGAGTACTTTTTTCGTATACCACCTAGGTCAAAAATTCTTTACCCCTCAGACTGTACTCGGACAGTGACACTCCTCCTTAGACTCTCAATTCATTTGAATAAGTCCTTGACTAGGTTCAAAAGCGATTTATGTTGAAACATCATATAGCTAGTTTTTGAGCGCGAAATTTGACAACGTATAGAGTGATTTTTTCCTGTACCACCTAGGTCAAAAATTCTTTACACCTCAGACTGTACTCGGACAGTGACACTCCTCCTTAGACCCTCAATTCATTTGAATAAGTCCTTGACTAGGTTCAAAAGCGATTTATGTTGAAACACCATATAGCTAGTTTTTGAGCGCGAAATTTGACAACGCATAGAGTAGGTCAGAAATTCTTTGCCCCTCAGACTGTACTCGGACAGTGACACTCCTCCTTAGACCCTCAATTCATTTGAACAAGTCCTTGACTAGGTTCAAAAGCGATTTATGTTGAAACACCATATAGCTAGTTTTTGAGCGCGAAATTTGACAACGTATAGAGTACTTTTTTCGTATACCACCTAGGTCAAAAATTCTTTACTCCTCAGACTGTACTCGGACAGTGACACTCCTCCTTAGACTCTCAATTCATTTGAATAAGTCCTTGACTAGGTTCAAAAGCGATTTATGTTGAAACACCATATAGCTAGTTTTTGAGCGCGAAATTTGACAACGTATAGAGTACTTTTTTCGTATACCACCTAGGTCAAAAATTCTTTACTCCTCAGACTGTACTCGGACAGTGACACTCCTCCTTAGACTCTCAATTCATTTGAATAAGTCCTTGACTAGGTTCAAAAGCGATTTATGTTGAAACATCATATAGCTAGTTTTTGAGCGCGAAATTTGACAACGTATAGAGTACTTTTTTCCTATACCACCTAGGTCAAAAATTCTTTACACCTCAGACTGTACTCGGACAGTGACACTCCTCCTTAGACCCTCATTTCATTTGAATAAGTCCTTGACTAGGTTCAAAAGCGATTTATGTTGAAACACCATATAGCTAGTTTTTGAGCGCGAAATTTGACAACGTATAGAGTACTTTTTTCTTATACCACCTAGGTCAGAAATTCTTTACCCCTCAGACTGTACTCGGACAGTGACACTCCTCCTTAGACTCTCAATTCTTTTGAATAAGTCCTTGACTAGGTTCAAAAGCGATTTATGTTGAAACATCATATAGCTAGTTTTTGAGCGCGAAATTTGACAACGTATAGAGTACTTTTTTCGTATACCACCTAGGTCAAAAATTCTTTACCCCTCAGACTGTACTCGGACAGTGACACTCCTCCTTAGACTCTCAATTCATTTGAATAAGTCCTTGACTAGGTTCAAAAGCGATTTATGTTGAAACATCATATAGCTAGTTTTTGAGCGCGAAATTTGACAACGTATAGAGTACTTTTTTCCTATACCACCTAGGTCAAAAATTCTTTACACCTCAGACTGTACTCGGACAGTGACACTCCTCCTTAGACCCTCAATTCATTTGAATAAGTCCTTGACTAGGTTCAAAAGCGATTTATGTTGAAACACCATATAGCTAGTTTTTGAGCGCGAAATTTGACAACGTATAGAGTACTTTTTTCGTATACCACCTAGGTCAGAAATTCTTTGCCCCTCAGACTGTACTCGGACAGTGACACTCCTCCTTAGACCCTCAATTCATTTGAATAAGTCCTTGACTAGGTTCAAAAACGATTTATGTTGAAACACCATATAGCTAGTTTTTGAGCGCGAAATTTGACAACGTATAGAGTACTTTTTTCGTATACCACCTAGGTCAAAAATTCTTTACCCCTCAGACTGTACTCGGACAGTGACACTCCTCCTTAGACTCTCAATTCATTTGAATAAGTCCTTGACTAGGTTCAAAAGCGATTTATGTTGAAACATCATATAGCTAGTTTTTGAGCGCGAAATTTGACAACGTATAGAGTACTTTTTTCGTATACCACCTAGGTCAAAAATTCTTTACCCCTCAGCCTGTACTCGGACAGTGACACTCCTCCTTAGACTCTCAATTCATTTGAATAAGTCCTTGACTAGGTTCGAAAGCGATTTATGTTGAAACATCATATAGCTAGTTTTTGAGCGCGAAATTTGACAACGTATAGAGTACTTTTTTTGTATACCACCTAGGTCAAAAATTCTTTACCCCTCAGACTGTACTTGGACAGTGACACTCCTCCTTAGACTCTCAATTCATTTGAATAAGTCCTTGACTAGGTTCAAAAGCGATTTATGTTGAAACACCATATAGCTTGTTTTTGAGCGCGAAATTTGACAACGTATAGAGTACTTTTTTCGTATACCACCTAGGTCAAAAATTCTTTACCCCTCAGCCTGTACTCGGACAGTGACACTCCTCCTTAGACTCTCAATTCATTTGAATAAGTCCTTGACTAGGTTCAAAAGCGATTTATGTTGAAACATCATATAGCTAGTTTTTGAGCGCGAAATTTGACAACGTATAGAGTACTTTTTTTGTATACCACCTAGGTCAAAAATTCTTTACCCCTCAGACTGTACTCGGACAGTGACACTCCTCCTTAGACTCTCAATTCATTTGAATAAGTCCTTGACTAGGTTCAAAAGCCATTTATGTTGAAACACCATATAGCTTGTTTTTGAGCGCGAAATTTGACAACGTATAGAGTACTTTTTTCGTATACCACCTAGGCCAAAAATTCTTTACCCCTCAGACTGTACTCGGACAGTGACACTCCTCCTTAGACTCTCAATTCATTTGAATAAGTCCTTGACTAGGTTCAAAAGCGATTTATGTTGAAACACCATATAGCTAGTTTTTGAGCGCGAAATTTGACAACGTATAGAGTACTTTTTTCGTATACCACCTAGGTCAGAAATTCTTTGCCCCTCAGACTGTACTCGGACAGTGACACTCCTCCTTAGACCCTCAATTCATTTGAATAAGTCCTTGACTAGGTTCAAAAGCGATTTATGTTGAAACACCATTTGCTTGTTTTTGAGAGCGAAATTTGACAACGTATAGAGTACTTTTTTCGTATACCACCAAGGTCCAAAATTCTTTGCCCCTCAGACTGTACTCGGACAGTGACACTCCTCCTTAGACCCTCAATTCATTTGAATAAGTCCTTGACTAGGTTCAAAAGCGATTTATGTTGAAACACCATATAGCTTGTTTTTGAGCGCGAAATTTGACAACGTATAGAGTACTTTTTTCGTATACCACCTAGGCCAAAAATTCTTTACCCCTCAGACTGTACTCGGACAGTGACACTCCTCCTTAGACTCTCAATTCATTTGAATAAGTCCTTGACTAGGTTCAAAAGCGATTTATGTTGAAACACCATATAGCTTGTTTTTGAGCGCGAAATTTGACAACGTATAGAGTACTTTTTTCGTATACCACCTAGGTCAAAAATTCTTTACCCCTCAGCCTGTACTCGGACAGTGACACTCCTCCTTAGACTCTCAATTCATTTGAATAAGTCCTTGACTAGGTTCAAAAGCGATTTATGTTGAAACATCATATAGCTAGTTTTTGAGCGCGAAATTTGACAACGTATAGAGTACTTTTTTTGTATACCACCTAGGTCAAAAATTCTTTACCCCTCAGACTGTACTCGGACAGTGACACTCCTCCTTAGACTCTCAATTCATTTGAATAAGTCCTTGACTAGGTTCAAAAGCGATTTATGTTGAAACACCATATAGCTTGTTTTTGAGCGCGAAATTTGACAACGTATAGAGTACTTTTTTCGTATACCACCTAGGCCAAAAATTCTTTACCCCTCAGACTGTACTCGGACAGTGACACTCCTCCTTAGACTCTCAATTCATTTGAATAAGTCCTTGACTAGGTTCAAAAGCGATTTATGTTGAAACACCATATAGCTAGTTTTTGAGCGCGAAATTTGACAACGTATAGAGTACTTTTTTCGTATACCACCTAGGTCAGAAATTCTTTGCCCCTCAGACTGTACTCGGACAGTGACACTCCTCCTTAGACCCTCAATTCATTTGAATAAGTCCTTGACTAGGTTCAAAAGCGATTTATGTTGAAACACCATTTGCTTGTTTTTGAGAGCGAAATTTGACAACGTATAGAGTACTTTTTTCGTATACCACCAAGGTCCAAAATTCTTTGCCCCTCAGACTGTACTCGGACAGTGACACTCCTCCTTAGACCCTCAATTCATTTGAATAAGTCCTTGACTAGGTTCAAAAGCGATTTATGTTGAAACACCATATAGCTTGTTTTTGAGCGCGAAATTTGACAACGTATAGAGTACTTTTTTCGTATACCACCTAGGTCAGAAATTCTTTATCCCTCAGACTGTACTCGGACAGTGACACTCCTCCTTAGACTCTCAATTCATTTGAATAAGTCCATGACTAGGTTCAAAAGCGATTTATGTTGAAACACCATATAGCTAGTTTTTGAGCGCGAAATTTGACAACGTATTGAGTACTTTTTTTGTAGGCCACCTAGATCAAAAATTACCTCTCTGTTAGAACCTACCTGGGTTATGACACTCCTACATAGACCCTCAATTGATTTGAACAAGTCCTTGACTACATTGAAAATCACTTTTTATGAAACTGCTACCACTACACCAGACCGAGCACGACAGCACGAGTATTGGTTCGTTCCTTCACATTTTTTTATTGTACAAAGCCAAATTAAGCGCGAAGAACATTCTGTGCTCAGCGCACTGCAGTTTGAGCTCAACTACTGAAGAACTTTTTTTTGCTATCATCTGAGTGCAACACTTTGCACTCCAACTCAACATAAAAATAGGATTCGAAGCTAAACCATAAAATAGAGGATTCAAAGATTCGAGGTTTTAACTCACGTTTCACAATCCTTGTGTGTTGTAATCTGTCACGTTGCACGTTGTAGCAATGAATAAATTTACTTCACAATCAATCTGAAATGAAAATCTGATTAAAGTTGCGAATAGAAACGTGAAACGGACCGGTCACTAAGAAGTCAAAACGACCGTATGTTTCGGGGCCAATTTCTCAAAAACGGCTGAATGAAAATATACGTCCATCACAGGAATTAATGTACGGCTTAAGCCGAGTTGAATTGAACACACAGATTTGAAATCGGTTAACTCTACGACGAGTAATTAGCAAAACTAAGTACGGTACCAAAGTCCCAAATTGACCCAAAACGACTGACGTTTCGCTAAAATACACACTAATTTCTCGATAACTACTGAACCAAATTACATGAAATTTACAGGAGTTAAAGTACGGCTCACGGTGAGTTCAAATCAGCAAACAGATCCAAAATCGGTTTACTCTACGAGGAGATATTTCAAAATTAAGGTACCGTACCAATGACCAATATGGGACCTGGTCCGACCAGAGTTTCGCTAAATAAATCATTAAAATTTCAGAATAATGAAAAATAAAAACATATACACATACTCTCCACTAACACACGAATCTGAAACACTAAAACTTGTAGTCTAACTCGATATATAAGGGTTGTCAACGGTGTCAACCGCTGGTGTCAACCTCTTCTGGGGCTAAAATCGAGGGCAAGTTTACTGGCCAATTTCTCTAAAACGGCTGAACAAAAATAAACCCCCTTAGTACAGTTTGTAGCACTGCTTGAGATACGCATCATATTAAAAAATGAACCCAATCGGTGCATTCTTCGAGGAGTTATAGCAAAAATAAGGTACCGTACCAAATGGCCTTAGAGGAGAGATGCTTCAACTTCAGAGCTAAAATTGAACATCTCAACTACATAAAATGAGGGGTAAAATATATATGGGGACAATCCCCATTATCAAAGGAGTCTAACGAACTAATTGTCGAGCCTAAATGAGCTAGTTTTAGTGGTCTAACATGTAGGTACAGCAAAAGTACCGGACACGAATAGGTGAAAATGGAGGTATGTGTCCTGGCCAATTTCTCGAAAACGGCTGAAAGAAACAAAACGCTATTTACAGGGATTCAAGTACGGCTCAAGTTGAGTTCAAATCAACAAACATATCAAAAATCGGTTCACTCTACGAGGAGATATTCCAACATAAACGTGCCGTACCAAGTGAGCAAATAGGACAGGTACTGCTCATGTAACGCTAAAATTGACCATCTGGACTACATAAAACTGCCTACAAAATATATATGGGGAGACTCCCCACTAACTGGGGATTCTAAAACACTAACATTTATTGGGTAAATCGGGTGTTTTGTTGTACCGAAATTTGGGTCACCCAGAATAGCCCGAAAATTCGAATTATTTCAACTTTGAACATTAATAACTTTTTGACTAGGCCGATTTGGGAAACTAACCAAATACTGCAAGCAAGAGGGGTTCAGTGCTAACAAAATGCGACCACTCCCGTTTAATTTGGTCCAGTACTTTAGGAGTTATTAACAATATACTGTTCTGTACCCCATTTTTTGGGCTAAAATCGAAGCCCAAGATCTCCGGAACCGACGTAAAACAACGTGAAACAGCGTTCCCGGCGTATTTCTGGGTGTAATTCTGGTCCACTTCCACGTTCTAGGTCACGGCAAACCTTCATGGTGAGGTGGGAAAAAATTTCCCACCTCACCATGAAGGTTATGATGTTTTGTGTGTTTTGGCATAAAACAACATCCACAGAAATTTGATGAAATCGTGAAAAAAGAAAAATTGTTGAATTAATCCCATTGTTTGGTACATATAGCTTCAACAGCCTAAACAGTGTCTACAAAACACAAAACGCACGCCGAAAAACGTGTTCAATTGCGAAAAACACCACTTAGCCAACAAAAATTCGAGAAGAGATTCGATTTTCCGCATTCATCGTTGAATAACAGTTCTAAAGAAAAATTTCGGGACTGTGACTAGCCATGCCAGTAAAGACCGTCTTAATAGCAACAGATTAGACCAATAAACACTCGTTTTGGTCAACAATTGAATGAGAAACTCGAAAAAGTACAAAACATTAAGTTCCTTTATCAATGTTATATAACATTTTCCTTAGCTAGCTGGAGCTCCAACTTTTTTGTTAGACCGACTTGAGAAACCAATAAGGTCTGCAATCAAGGAGCGTTTAGGGCCATTAAAATGCGACAATGCCCGTCCAATTTGATACAGTAGTTTGGGAGGAATCGTCAAACTGATGGAGCGTACCCCCGTATTTTGTCTAGTGGGAGGAGACACAAACTTCTCAAACAATTAAGCAGAATCGCTAAAAACGGTGCCACGTTGACAATTCTGATTGCAATTTGAGCCCACTCAGTAGCTATGAACATTCAAGACCTCTACTGCAGAGTTGGAAAAAATCCCACCTCGCACTAAAGGCCAGGGCGTTTTGTGTGATTTGACAAAAAAGAACTCAAACAAGAGTTTCATGATTTCGCAAAAAATGGAAAAAAATGTTGAATTCCCAAAAATTAAGGATTCAAAAACAACGCAAGAAGGACCAGATGACACAATTTGCAAGCTACAATAACACAAATTAGAAAATAAACTACATCAGTAATAAAAAACATTTAGAACATCATTATTTTTTTTAATTTTTTAAAATTACAGCTTGAAAACGTTCTGAGCAGGACAATTTAGACAACAATTAAAGACTGCAGACTTTTACGAGACTCACAGTCAACAAAACGAGACTATGGTAGGCCAAATTGACCGGGTAGTTCAGGAAAGATTGTCAGAAACAAAAAGCGTGCCCCCAAAAATATAATTTTTACTTCAATTTTTTCAAAATTAAACATTAATAACATTTTGATCAGGCCGATTTGAGAAACCAACTGAACACCGCAAGCACGAATAGTTCAATGTCAACAAAACGCGACTATTTTCGTACATTTTGGTACAGTAGTTTTGGAGAAATGATTGATGACATCAATCGTACTCCGATTTTTTGGCTATTGGCAGCCCAATTTCACGCAAAATCTTGCAAAACGGCTAAAAACGGTGCCACGTAGACAAACGTGAACGCAAATCAAGTCCACTCAGTAGATATTGAACAACAAAACCTGTACTGCGAAGTGGGAAAAAATTTCCACCTCGCCCTAAATGCCAGGATGTTTTGTGTGTTTTGATAAAAAAGAACTCAAACAATAAATTCATGATTTCGAAAAGAATGAAAAAAGAATGAATTCCCAACAACTAAGGATTTGAAAAACTCAAAGGACTATAGCAACGCCTAAATAACACAATTTGCAAGCAACAATAAACCAATTAGAAGAAAAACTACATCAGTACTGAAAAACATTTGAAACATGATTGTTTTTTAAATTTTCGAAATTTACAGCTTAATAACGTTCTGAGCAGGCCCATTTAGACACCGATTAAAGACTGCAGACCTCTACAATACTTACAATCAACAAAAAGCGACTATAACCTGCCAAATTGGCAGAGTAGTTCAGGAAAAACCGTCAGAAACATTAAGCTGCCCCCAAAAAAATATAATTTTTACTTCACTTTTTTCAAATTTAAACACCAATAAATTATTGATTAGGCCAATTTGAGAAACCAACTAAATACTGCATGCAATGAGAGTTTAAAGTCAACAAAACGGGACAGTGCCTGTACATTTTGGTACAGTAGTTTTGGAGAAATTGTCAAACACATGAAGCGTACCCCAATTTTTGGGCTAATGGGTGACACCCATTTCTGGCAAAATTAAGCAAAACGACCATCACTGGTGCCACGCCGACAATTTTGAACCCAATTCAAGTCCACTGAGTTGGTATTGAACACCAAAGACCTCCACTGCGAAGAGGGAAAAAATTCTCACATCGCTCTAGAGACCGGGTTGTTTTGTTTGATTTGACAAAAAAACAACTCGAACAAGAGTTATTAAAAGCACCATAAAACCGAAACGACAACTTTTTGAAACAATTTTTTTTCTTGCTATGTGATGATTTAAAGATTGGTTGAATGAACTAATATATCGTATTGTACATTTAGTTTGTTGTGGTACATTGCGAAATATTAGTAATAAAAAACTCCGACTGTTGTTTTCTCTTTGTACTTCAAAAGAAACACTACTTGCATAAGATTAAAAACGGAGCTGATGTTTGATTTACTAGAAAGTTGAGTTCAATTTTGTTTAGATGATGACTAAACTATAAATCGAATGAAAGAAGAACAAAAAATGGAACTTCAAAAACACACGAATATTTTTTGAGTGAAAAAACTTCAAGGACATTAACACCAATAGCTATCAACTGAAGGATTCATATCCGTTTATTAGGATCTCAATAGGAAAATATTTAGACCGCACCATAAATAATCGGAATTTTTTAACGACAACAAAAACATTCTATATTACCAATATGATCAGTAACAAAAAAAATTCCAAAAAATGTTTGTTTCTCTAAAAATAATTATTTTTAATAAAAAATGAGAAAAAGTTTGAAAGTGTTTTCGCCATTAATTAGGTAAATTGACCTTTAAAAAGACGGATTTGATTGCCTCGAGTTGTCTCTAGTTATTTGTCGGAAATTTGTTTTTGAATTCAAAATCTTGCAAGAAACTTGCAAGATTCTTGCAAGATTTCACATTCAAAAGGCGTGTTCAAAAAAAGTCAAATAAGTTCAGTTTTGCTGATCAAGAATACTGATATCAGTCATGATATTTGGTTTTCAGTTAGTTTTAGCGACCAAAAACACATAAATATTTTTTCCGGAATTCAAAATCTTGCAAGATTCTTGCAAGATTCTTGCAAGATTTTGAATCCTGGCTAATTTTTTTTTCATTGAATTAGGCTTCGTAACTTGTTCAGTAAACAAAAACTTGCTTCAAAGATGTTTCCTAAAACACTTGTACCCAGATTTATTTTTTGGCCTTGATTGATATCTTGCAAGATTCTTGCAAGAATCTTGCAAGTTTTGAATCATCTTGCAAGATTCTTGCAAGATTTGAATCCGCGCATCACTAGGGTTGTCAACAATTGCAAATTGTTGATGTGTTTTAACTTACCTATGTAAATAAAAATACGTCAGCAATTTGCACAAACCTTGTTTTCTATATGAACAAGATCAAAACTGTACGTTTATATATTACAAAAAATACAGAGATTTATCAATGGTCGGTGAGACCTCATCCCATGTCTTGTGCATGTCAGTCAAAAATATCAAAAGAGCCCCCGAAAATTAACTGCCAGAAATTGTTATATAGACGTACTGTTTTGATCCTAATCCTGTAGAAAACAAGGTTTTTGTGGGTAGGTGACGCGGCAGGAGAATGCAGTAGACGTTCAAGGCAATGGATGATGGGTCGGGAGTCCTCGCGAGCGGAGAATGCAGTGATCATTTGTTTTTCCGCACCACGAGCTAACGCCAAGTTAATTTCAGTACCGGGAGATTCTAATTGCAAATTCAACTTCCGTACTGTTTCAGTACTACGATCAATACCGTCACTTTTTAATTGCCCTCAAACGAAGTTTGTAGCAATTATATTAGTCCTGTCGGTCTTTTTTATGCGATTTTTCGCTTGACCGATTTTTCGTCTGACGGTTCTGACTTTTCGTCCTCAAAAACGGGATAAACAGGTAGCGCCCAGCGGGCATTAAGTGCTCTTAGAGCCTTTCAGCTCTGTTTCAGCTCAAGCTGTTTTGGAGACTTAAACTTATGGTGTGAAGGGCGGCTCCTAGAGGTTGAAGACACCCCACTCCCACCGTTGACCCCCCCCCACTATTGCCCCCACCCACCACCGCGCTTTTGCCCCCCGCACCCCACTGTTGAACACCCCCTCCCCCTCAGCCCGCGGTTCACCCCCTCCCTCCCCCCCCCCATCCGCGTGGCAACTGACGAACAACCGATCGGTAAAAGCACGCAATTTTATACTAACTTTCACAGTTTTTTCAAATTTTTTGAAAATATTTAGAATTTCTTGATTTCTTTTAGCCCTAGGTGTCACGGAATCTCCACCAGGGTTTTCTAATAAGTTACTATATAGTTTATAGGTGTAGTGGAATGGTTTCAACATTTAGACGTCATTAGCATTTCTTTACAAAACGTGCAAGTTTTTTTCAATTTTTTTTGACATCTATTTTTCCTTATTCACGTCCTTCCGGACGCAGGGGCCAGAAAAAATCTTCAGGGATTTGATAATAAGTTACTGAAAAAATTTGTTATCTAAAAGCTGTCAACTTAATTTTTTAATATGAGAAATGTTAGCAATTTTTTTTTATAACACTTTCAATTTTTTTCAAGTTTTTTGAAAATATAGTCATTTTTTGGTTTTTTTCCAGCCTCAAGAGACAAGGAACCTCCTCAAGGGTTGGACAATGGTTTACCGTATAGATTCTAAATGTAATGGAAAATTTTTCAAGATTTCAACGCCACGAATTTTAGCACTTTTTTCTACAAACTTTCATTTTTTTTCAACATTTTTTTTAAACATTTATTGTAATTATTCAGCTTTTTCAACCTTCAGAGTCTAATAATTAGTTACTGTCAAATGTTTTTTGGGCCATGGATTTAGTTTTCAACTTTTATTGTCACAAATTTTACCAGTTTTTTTTATGCAGCTTGCATTTTTTTTCCAAATTTTTTAGAATAGCCACATAACCTCCTCTAGAGTTTGTTTAAAAATTACTGCATAGCTTCCATATGTAATGAAAAATTTTTTAGATTTGAAAAGAGGCAATTTTTAAAAAAATATATTTGCAATTTTTTAAGTTTTTTAAAATATTTTGATTTTTCTTAGAATTTTGAGTTTTTTTTAATTCTTTCTGGCAGCGGGGTCCTAAGGACCTCCTCCAAGGTTTGATGATAAGTTGTCGCATAATTTGTACAATTAATGGAATGGTTATCAGCATTTTAACAATTCCAGCTTTACCAAATTTTGATGAAACTTAATGTTTTTCAATTTTTCGGAGAATTTTTATCGTGCTCCAAGTTTATGAATCTTTGAGCCAATGAAACTATTTAATGATTGAAATAGGGC